>NW_006791822.1:4875335-4895046 GCF_000442215.2 Lipotes vexillifer | reverse complement strand
TTCCCTGATCTCTAAAAGCTGAAACACAAAGAAGTGTTCCTCCTGTGGACCTCTGATATTAAACAAGTAACACAAGGGTAAATAGGAGATTATATAATTGACTCTTTGAGGCAGATCCAGCAGAAGTGTTGCTGGCATCAGGTGGTGGCAGCTGCTGTGTCAGACAGCAGTGTTGGTGCCCTGCAGTGCCAGCGCATACTGTGGCACAGGACACTGACTGCTCCTTGAATTATGTCCTTGGTTGCAGGTCTTAAAGCCTAGCATTCTATTCTATTTCCTAATTGTCTGGGACCCTCCCAACACCATGAGCTAATCAATACATTTTGTATCAAAATTTTTCTTTTCTATCTTAGTTATTTGTTTTGTGGCTTGAAATTAGAGAAACTTAACCCAAAAATAAATTGCAAAATTATATTCATAGGTGCATGCTAATTTAAAATTGTTATATTGACCTGATAAACTGAAGCTTTAATCATCATGAAGTTTTCATACAGGTAGCCAGTATTACCTTTTCCCTTAAAGTTTCTTTTGTCTGATATTAATATACCTACAACCATTTCTTTTGTATAGAATTTATATATAAATATAAATATACACATATGTATATACACACATTTGGATATGCGTGTGTGTTCTTGGATTTCAACATTTTCATTTCTTATATTTTACATGTATTTCTTTTAAACAGTGTAAAGGTGGATATATTTTTTTCATCTAGTCTGATTATCTTTTGCTGGAAGATTTATACTAATATTTAAACTGATTACTGATTATTTTTTTATCTGTAGCCCTATTTTATATTTTCTATTGGTTTTGTTTTCTTTTTCTTTTTCTATTCTTTCTTTTGAATAGTAGAGTATTTTTAAATTTGTCTTTTATTTTGCCTTCTGAATAAAGCACTGCATTTAGATTGTTTAGCAAAGTTCTACTGTTAACAAACTCCTGTGAAAATCTTTTTGTATATGCCCACCCTTAACATTTTCTGAGCCCAGTGCAAGAGTACACCTGGATACTCCTAGCCCTGCCCACCTATATTTCTGACTTCTTGAGCTCCTGAGGACCTGAGTGTGGACAACTTGTCCACATAATCGTACTCTGTTCAAAATCCCACCTGTATCTTCAAACAGCCATCATTTGGCTTCAAACAGCCTGGGTGTGCAACAAGAGTTACAGCAGAGATTTGTCCAGCCTGTAGTAGACAAACCTGGGGAAATGTTCTGCACAAGCTTAAAAAAGTAAGTTGAAGCTATTGCAACAGAGAATCCTGAAGTTCTAGATCCTTGGAGCATCACTTAGAAGGAAGCAGGGTGTGGGCTCTGATGGCCATATCCCCATGGCCCTGTAGATTTGCAGATTTATTGGTCAAAGTGAAACTAAAGCAGGGCCAGAAAGGAGAACTTACATTCAAGTCAGAAGGTCGGGGAGGGAGCCACAGTTGCCTGAGAGTAGCCTAGGCATGGTCTATTTCTCCATGAAAAGTATTTTTACTGGATATCAACTCCTGGCTTGACAATTTCTCTCAGCACAGAGGTTTATGTTACTCAGACTTCTACCACCATCGTCACAGTGGAGAAATAATTCTCCTCTCATACTGTTTTATGTTCTTAAATTCTGTTTTTGTTCCAGCAATTTTTTCAGCCCTTTTCTTTTAAATTGAAGTATAATTTCTGTTCAATATTATATAATTTACAGCATACAATATAGTGATTCACAATATTTAAAGGTTATACTCCATTTATAATTATAAAATATTGGCTATATTCCCCATGTTGTACTAGATATCCTTGTAGCTTATTTTATGCCTAAAAGTTTGTACCTCTTACTCCCCTACCCCTATATTGTTCTCTCCCTAGCACCCTCCCCACTGTTAACCACTTGTTTGTTCTCTATATCTGTGAGTCTGGTTCTTTTTCATTATATTCACTAGTTTGTTGCATTTTTTAGATTTGACACACAAATATCATACAGCATTTGTCTTTCTTTCTCTGTCTGACTTATTTTACTTAGCATAATCCCTCCAAGTCCATCCATACTGTTGCAAATGGCAAAATTTCATTTTTCATGGCTGAGTAGTATTCCATTGTGTATGTGTGTGTGTGTGTGTGTGTGTGTGTGTGTGTGTGTGTGTAGATACCACTTCTTTATCCATTCATCTGTTGATGGACACTTAGGTTGCTTCCATATGTTGGCTATTGTAAATAATGCTGCTATGAATATTAGAGTGAATGTATCTTTTTGAATTAATGTTTTTGTGTGTTTCAGATATATACCCAGGAGTGGAATTGCTGGGTCATATGGTAATAGCTCTATTTTTAATTTTTTGAGAAAGCTCCATACTGTTTTCCAGAGTGGATGCACCAATTTACTTTGCCACCAATAGTGTACAAGGGTACATTTTTCTCCACATCCTTGCCAACATTTGTTATTTGTGTTCTCTTTGATGATTGCTATTCTGACAGGTATAATGTAATATCACATTGTGGTTTTGATTTGCATTTCTCTGATGACTAAAAATGTTGAACATCGTTTCATATATGCCTGTTGACCATCTGCATTTTCTCTTTGGAAAAATGTCTATTCAGTTCTTCTACTGATTTTTTAAATCAGGTTGTTTGTTTTTTTTGATATTGAGTTTTATGAGTTATCTATATATATGTTGGATATTAATCCCTTATTGGTTATATCATTTGCAAATATTTTCTTCCATTCAATAGGTAGTCTTTTCATTTTGTCAGTGGTTTCCTTTGCTGTGCAAAAGCTTTTAAGTTCAGTTAGGTCCCACTTGTTTATATTTGTTTTTATTTCGTTTACTTTAGGAGATGCATCCAAAAAATATTGCTGAGATTTATGTCAAAGAGTGTTCTGCCTATGTTTTCCTCTAGGAGTTTTTGTGGCATCTGGTCTTACATTTAGGTCTTCAATCCTTTGTGAGTTTATTTTTGTATATGGTTTATTGAATGTTCTAATTTTATTCTTTTACATGTAGCTGACCAGTTTTCCCAGAACCACTTATTGAAGAAACAATTCCATTTACCATCACATGAAAAAGAATAAAATATCTAAAATAAACCTACCTAAGGAGGCAAAAGACCTGTAGTCAGAAAATTATGAGACTGATTAAAGAAATTGAAGACAACACAAACAGATGGAAAGAGATACTGTGTTCTTGGGTTGGAAGAATCAACACTGTGAAAATGACCATATTACCAAAGGCAATCTGCAGATTCAATGCAATCCCTATCAAAATACCAATGGGATTTTTCACAGAACTAGAACAAATAATTTTAAATTTGTATGGAAACACAAAAACCCTGAATAGCCAAAACAATCTTGAGAAAGAAGAAAAGTGCTAGAGGAATCAAGCTCCCTGACTTCAGACTATACTACAAAACTACAGTAATCACAACAGTATGGTACTGGCACAAAAACAGACACATAGATCAACAGAAGGAGACAGAGAAACCAGAAATAAACTCATACATTTATGGTCAATTAATCTATGACAAAGGAGGCAAGAATATACAATGGAGAAAACATGGTCTGTTGTAGAAATGTTTAAGACCATCTCTCTGCACTTTTCTGAAGTGACACTATGATATTACTAGGTGTGTGTGTTCAGTGTTTCTGAGATTTACTAGGCTTGTTGGATGTAAAGATTGGTGTTGTTTGACAGTTCTGGAAACTTTCCAGCTATTACCTTCTATATGACCTCTGCTTCTTCCCTTGCTTCTCTTTCTAGAACTCCAGCTAAACACATATTAGACCTTCTCATCCTAATCTTTATTTTCCCTGTTTCCTGTGCTATTTTATCTTATTTTTTTCTGACATCACCTCCAGCTTCAAATGTTTCTAATTTGTTGTTTATTTCATTAAGTTTTAAATTTTCCTCGTTATATATATTTTTTCTTGAACTTCTATTCTCTATCCAAGTCAGTTACATCACATTTTATAGTTTCCTGTTCCCTGAAAATATCATCAAGCTTGTGTTATTCTTTTAACACACTAATCATAGTTTTAAAATCTCTGCTGTTATGTTTCTGTTAACAGAAATCTGTTAACATTAGTATATGAAAGTCCTTTTCTGTCATCTATCATATGTTCATGATACTTTGCTTCTTTGTGTACTTATTATTTGATTTATTGTGAAATGCTTATTTCTTTGTAAAATTATTTTTGGCAATGATTTTAACAATATCTGGAAAACTGAATGAAAGAAGTTTGGTTTTTTTGTTTGTTTGTTTGTTTTTTGCTAAATAATTTAACCAATTTAACATCTCCAATTCTTAGAATGTGCATTTTGTTGGACCATAGATAAGAGAGTTACCAGGAGTAGATCCTGCTGGTTTTATTGCTTTATTTAAGCATTTGCCTTAGTAAAGGCACTATCTGTTTGTTCCTAGGAATGCTGCTCAGTATTTTTAAGGATTCTTTCATAGGTCCTTTAATATATTTCCTTTACCTATCCATCCATAGATATCTCATAAACCCTTTAATTTTTCCCTCTACATATTAATTCGTTGCGATTTCACCCTACAATGTGACTTCATTTATCATCCATACAATGGTTACTTTCCAAAGTGTATCTATTTCCATCTGAGCTCTTTCTCCCCATCTCAAGTCCAGTATATTTTGGTGGTGTTGATACCCTATATTTTGATATTCTTCTTGTTTCAAGAGCATCTCAGTTTGAAAATACCTTAAAACTCAATTAATTTTAGTCCAAAAACTCATTTCTCCTTTCTCAGAAATGTCTCAGAAAACAGCAGCACCAGCTGCTGATTTACCCACGCCAGTGAGTTGAAGGGTCATAAATCCTTAACACCCTTTTTCTCTCATAGTCCATATCTAGCACCAAATTCTACTGAGACTATGCTATTCATAGCATAGAATATGTATTCTATGCTATGAATGTGTATTCTTCATTCTTATTATTACTTTTGTATAGATTACAATAATTCCTTTTGCATAGTTCTATGAAATATACTTGAAATTGATTATTTCATTCTCTCCAATTCATTCTCCACACCACTACCAAATATTTTCCTTAAATAAAAACATGATCATGTGATTATCCTGGTAAAACATCTCAATGAACATTTATGAATCTTAAATATACATTTCTTAATATGATATTCAAGATCTCTCTTTCTTCCCTCACTTGTGCTCTATATTCTAACAATGTTGTCATCATGTCCTCTCTCAATTTTGAGCCTTTCCAGGTACTCTTCTCTGTCTGGAAAATGTATATTCCACTGTTTAAATTGTCTAATTTCTACTTTCCTACAGTTCTCATCACAGTCATCAGTTCTTTGATGTTCTTTCTTAACCAGTTAGACTAGATTAGTTTCCCATAGCATGAATAACCCACCCAATTAGATTGCTTAACAGAGAGTATTATACCCATTTGGTAACTAGTCTCCTTCAGTGAGAGGAGGGACTGCATTTTCCTTACTGTTAGCTGCATGCCTGAATGTGGTATTGGTTACAGTAGGCACTTAGTTAATACTTGCTGCATTGAAAGTAGAATTACCCTTTTATCAGTATAATCAATAAAATATATGATTTTAAGTGCAATTTTTAACAAGTCATCATACTATATGCTGGGAATTTAAAGCATATAAAAAAGCATAAGATTTCTGTACTCAAGTAGTTATGATTTAATTGGCCATAAATGATCTAAATCCATTATGAATGTAAGCTGATCAAGATAATGAACAATAAGCTGTTTACTATTGTCTAATAATTGCTAAAGGTGATCCTAATTTATCCTAATAATTCCTTGAAATTCTATCACACTTCTCTTCTGCTAAACCCTAATGAAGCCCAATTTCTTGCCTGTAAACAATACCATTTCCATGATAAATAAGAACAGGCTTATCCAATTTGAAAACTAAGCAAGTGTTTTACAAATGGAAACATTCCATTCCACAAAGGTTTTCAGTTTCCATGATCCTCTCACAGTTTAGTGAGGGAGAAAGTGATGAAAATATATAAGTTAAAACAGCATAGTAATTGCAATGATGGCCATAATTGAAATGTAATAGTATGGGTCAGGACTAGCTTGAAGAGCTATGAAGCTTTGATATATTTGATGTTATAATAATTTATTGCATCTGATGAATAACATAAAAATCTAATTATTCTAATAATGCTATTGAAATTTAGTTAGATATTTTTTTCTGATATCTATAAGCATATAAAACTTCCAATCTCTCTATTATATATGTCTTTCAATTGATAAAACTTAACTTTCAAAAATGACAGTAAAAGTGGAGAATTTAAGTCAATTATTTGTGAATAATTGTCTCATAAATCTTTATTTGTAGATTAATTTCAGCAAAATCTTATGTAATAGTCAGGATTTGTTCATTTGTTCTTTTCTTCCAATATTTAAAAATAATGTATTGGGGAAAAAACAGATATTAAATAATGAGGAAATCTTACTAACTTTAAGAATTTAAGGCCTTTGTCATAATCACCAAGAAGATTAACTCTGTCGTGTAGAAACTAAAATATTTTGTAAAATAAAACTAGATATTTTGTAATACCAATGTAAATATAGTAAAACAAGTTTCTAATTTGGTAAAAGTATTTCTTAAGCAAAATTCATGGGAATAACTAAAAAGACAAGTTTTTTTTTCCTCCTTATGCTTTATTGTTTTAAATTAGAACAATTGAATCAAATTATTTGAGTCAATATTGAAGTTGCTTTTTATTTAAAACATTCCCCAAATACATGCCAACTCTCTTTCTTTTTAGAACAATTTAGAAGAAAACATTATTTGACAATAAATGTCAATATTAAAAAAAAGCCATGGTGGTGTCATTATCCAAGAATGCCTGTAGATAATGGAAAGGCAAGTGATTTTCTTTTTAACAACCTTGAACACAGATGGGAATAAACAGCATTTCCCCGGGAAGTAAAATCAGTCTCTGAGAACTTCACAAGATATGAGTTGCTGGCAAGCAGCACTGCACATTAAAACGTTGCAGAATTAGTTGGAGGTCATTGTGATAGCCCTGCCCCAGTGGAGAACGATTGGCACTTCACTATTGATTTCCCTGCCAGACCCTATTCCTGTTTGACACCTTCATTTAACCCAGTCACGTTTTCTCCTCTCCAAGGTTTAAAACAGGGATCAAGTATATTTCTTTAATAATGTCACATTCCCAGAGTGACTCCAGTGAGGGGACTATTGAAGGGCATAGTTACTTACATAAGGACCATCACGCAGGAAGATAATAAGTGATGCAGTAAAGAGATGCTGCCACCAGGGCATTGAAGATTAATTCAAACAGCTGTCACAGAATTTCATACAAAGTGTGAAGTAGATATCTGTGACTCCATTACTAATTTACAAATATTCTCAGGTTTTCCACTATTCTCACACAATCATACATTAAACTTTAGGTCTGCCTATATTTTGGTAAATTATCCTTGTTTTTTTGTATTTTTTAAAATGGTTTCCATGTGATCTATCACATTGAACTGTCTTCATTATGACATATTTTAACGGGCTAGTTGTCTTCTCCAGGCCACACCAAGCACATCATTTGCACGGGAATTTCATGAGTGACTTAACTCCAACAAGTGTAACTTCTAGAGTTATCGACTCCTTTGAGTTTGCCCTCCTCTCTCTAGTGTCTAGTCTCACAAACTCTCCCAAGTTGTTTCCAGCTCTTCTTCCCCTACCATCTCCACTTGGCTACAGGTCAGCATGTTGTCCCCTTGAACCAGAGTTTGTGCCAGTTCCACCCCTACCCTTTCACCCAGATCACTGATTCCTCTACACTCAGCAGGGGAACTCTGGCTATCCCACTGCCCTTGGCATTGCCCCTCCTGACCACACTAATGCTGGTGACTCACAGGGTGACAGCGAGCGATGCTGAACACTGAATTCATTCTTCTGAACAGCTACTCAAGGCTCTGCGGGAATCAGGATGTATGCTTTTGTACCTAAGCCTCTCGCCACAGCACTGCCACTGGAGACCTTATAGAAGCCAAGGCACACTGCACCACTGTATTTGTCTTTCCAAGGTCATCTGACTCTTTACTCTTCTAGGCAACTTCTGGGTATTGCACTGTGGCTGATTCTCAAGATTAGATGCCACGTGACTACAACCTGCCACTGGGCATGTTACGTATCATTGTATCCTCTCTGCTTACCAGACCTGGAATATACTAAGCACACAATAAATCTTAAGGAATAGGGCTGAATTTACTTTGGTTGCTAAGACTCACTTTTCTTCTAAGATGGGGAAATGATTTCCCAATCTTTATTGCATATTTTTTTATAGAACTTTAGGCCTAAAGAGGTAAGTAGGTGTTATCACCAAATTTGGAGCAAGTTCAAGTAACAGCAATGCTGTTTTACCTGGAGTGACTGTTCCATGTGATACTCATGAACTGTCACTGGTTACCTAGGAAAAAAAAGGTACACTAAAGCCTTCCCATGCTGACTTTTATCTTGTCATCTTTTGGACTTGTTCCTCCCTCCCTTCTCCACAATCACATGATTTTATCAGACATACTGTATAAATTTGAACCTCAACTATCCATAAAATTTGTGTTGTTTTATTTTATTCTAATACTTATATATGTGATAGAGTGTGGTATAAGCTATTTTTAAATGGGAGAAATCACATTCAAAATAATTCATTTTTGTTAACACACAGTAATATTAAAAATCCAGCCTCCAAAATGCAGTGAAATGAGACATTTAAGTAGTGCTAATGAATTCCAGAGTCTCTTGTATGTTTTACTATGAGTTAGTATTATTGGCATGGATAATTAAGTTGATTAAAAATATCAGGAGCTTCTTTTCTTCTTGATGTGGATTTTCAATAAAGCATACTTTCTTTTCTCCCTTTTTTAAAAATTTGCCATTAGCTCTGTTTAGTCCTAGTCATGATAACTGAATGGAAAGACAGAAACTTCAATTTAAAAGAAAATCTCAGATCTTCTGTTTTCTCAGAATCTAATGAATACATGGTGCCTTTGAAATATATTATATTTGAATTTGTTGGAAAGCAGGGATGAAGAGAAAAAAATTAGTACCAAGAGGCAAAGTAAAGGGAAAAAAAGATCTGTGCATTATAGCTAGAGATATATTACTTTCAAATATCTTTTCATCATTTGATGATAATGTAAATGCATGTAGTATTTGCTAATTCTGCTTGTTGGCACTTTCATGATTATGGATTTTTTTTTCCTACAAGTTATAAATTTGGTTACAGTTTTGACTCTGCTATATACAAGTTAAAGATAACATTTTAAATTTTTCTATAGGTCTTTAAAGATATAAAGAGCTAAACAAAAAAGTCTGTCTTATAAATATGCATTTTGTCTTCTAATATATATTTTAATTAGTAGTATGAATAGATATACGATTTAGAGAGAATAGATTTCACCCATTTTCATCAAGCCTCTACAGTAGATTTCAACACCAACTTGGAATGTGGTGCAATATATAAAAAATTCCAACAGCAATTCTGTAGTTAAAGGCATTATATAGGTTCTGAGTTTATGGCTGCTGGGGTTAAGCTACTTTCTGATTAGAGTTTAAAGGTATCTGGTGGTTGGTTGCTAGAATTTCACTGAATAAATGGCCTAGCTGCCCAAATGACAAGACGACTGAACCTATGGAATCCTAGAATTGTGTTTCAAAAAACAAAACTTTAAAATCTTAAAATGTGACACATATTTACTGTTATGAGTAATGGTCATGTGTTATAATTATAATATAATATATATAATATAATATAATAAATATATATTATATATTAAATATATATTTAAATTAAATATAAATTAAATTAAATATATACAATATATAATATAATATAATATTGTGTTACATTATTAGAAAGAATTTAAGAAAACTGAACATCTAAAGTATTACTAGGATATGAGAAGTATGGAATACATGCTAATAGAAATGATGAGTTTGGCTAGTTGCATAAATAATATTTGCACACACTTTTGCAAGCTTTTTGATGAATCTGCTGTTCTTTTGGGACAATCACCCTCTCTTGGGTTTGACAGGTTCTTTCACTGACCAAGATAGATATCCACGCAATCCCTACAGAATGATATGAATTGTTTGTCAATTGTTAGCCAATGAGAGAGGCCAACTGCAAATGCTTAGTTCACTATCTCCTCCATTTGAATAGATTTTTTTCTTTTCTGAGAGAAAAAAAAAAATTGCTTGCCTTAAGTTAGAACAGCACATGTTGGGAAAAAAGGGCAAGGATCAACTAATGCCATCCTTTCAAATATTTTATACTATTACTTCTGCTTGAATTTTAATAGTAGTAATTATAAATCTGAATCTACTATAATGCAGTAACATAGAATATAGAATAAAGGCAAAGACATATATGCATATGTATAAAATATAAGATACATATCTATTTATATTTTATACCTAAAATTTTCCTGTATGTATCTGTTGTATGCAGATGTTCCGAATGTTGCCTAAAAATATGTGAACTGGAGATTTATTTAATTTAAAAGTTCTCTTTTCAGATCAGGAATCCATGTTGTATATGCCTTTCCTCAGTGGATTCATGTCCTCTGGGCCTCCTCTTGCGGTTGTCATCCTTGTCTCCTCTGTCATCTCATCTATTTTTCAGTCTACAAATATACACCTCTTCTCTAATCTCTCCCATCCTAAAAACAACAGTAACATCAAAACCAACTCTTCCTGACACCATATCCCTCTTTGTTTACTGCACACTGGGATGTGTTTCCATTTCTCTGCTCTAATCTCTCCCATCCTAAAAACAACAGTAACATCAAAACCAACTCTTCCTGACACCGTATCCCTCTTTGTTTACTGCACACTGGGATGTGTTTCCATTCCTCTGCTCTAATTCACACAGACATTTGTTGAAAAAGTATTTGTAATATCATGTCACACATTCTCATCTTCCATTCTCTCCTCAATCTATTCCAAAAGAGCTTACATTCCCATAACTCTACTGAAATTGATCTCACCCATGTCTCCAGTAACCTACATCTTGCAAATCCAGGCTTTATTTATTTCTAATCTTAAGGATCTTGAACTTTCAATAGTATTGGATGTAATTGATATCTTCACCCTCTCAATACACTTTTCTTTTGGGTTCTCCAACACTGTTTACTCTTGTTTTTTGACTGCCTCATCAGCCATCACTCAAGGTTTGGGTTCTGTGATGCAGTGTATCCTTGGCCTTTTGATATTTCTCCTCCCACATCAGCCATCAGTGAGTCTCCTTTGCTGGCTCTAATTCCACAGCTTGATTTCCATCTGTTGTAAGGCTCCAAGGCTAAGCACTGGAATTTCTTCCCTTCCCTATTTATACCCTTTCCTTAGATGACCCTGGTCAGTGCCTTGATTTAAACATTGTCATTATGCTGATGACTGCCAAATTTATGTTTTCAGCTTTGACCATTCCTCTGAGGTCCAAGAGTATGTGAGGATGTCTAAAAAGCATGTGAGATGTTATTGACCAATATAAAATCTTGGTGTCCCTTCCCACTATAAAGTGTTTCCCTCCCTTAGTCTCTTGCAAGTTTTCGAAAAGCTTTTTCCCCTTGTTCACAATTACAAAAGTGCTGCTGAGGATGTGGAGCAAATGTCGCATCTTCTATTCATGTGCACATTCAAAATGACATCCTGATTCTTATATTGAGGATTCTAATAGCAGCCTGATATTTAGAAGACACTAATTTAACTTTTGTAATATACATTTATTTATTTATTTATTGGCTCCGTTGGGTCTTCGTTGCTGCACATGGGCTTTTTCTAGTTGCGGTGAGCGGGGGCTACTCTTCCATGCACTGTGCGGGCTTCTCACTGCGGTGGCTTCTCTTGTTGAGGAGCATGGGCTCTAGGTGTGTGGGCTTCGGTAGTTGTGGCACACGGGCTCAGTAGTTGTGGCACACGGGCTTAGTTGCTCTGCGGCATGTGGGATCTTTCCAGACCCGGGCTCGAACCCGTGTCCCCTGCATTGGCAGGTGGATTCTTAGCCACTGGCCATCAGGGAAGCCCTAATTTAACCCTTAACTTAGAAAAAGGACTCAAATTTCAAAAAGTTTGGCAAATCACAAATGCCATTAGGATGACACATGACATGTAGCCATTTTTAAACAAAAGTCTAGTATTTGTTGGCAGGGTTTTCACTTAAGAGGTTTAACAACAAATTATTTGTTTAAATGTCAGCTTTTTTAAGGCACGTGTGGGCCAATAAATAATGTATACTCTGTTCCCACATCATTGAGTTTATTGTCAGGCAACACATTTTTATTGCATGCTCCTATATACTAAAGATTATGCTAGATGCTAAGGTTACCTTAGTGATTTAAGGACACATGTCCAAAGACCTCAAACTGGTATAGGAGACAGGCAATAAACAAGCAATACATCAACAATTAATATTTCAAATTGGAAAAGGGTGTAAAAAGGAGAGGAAGTCAATATTAAAGGAGATAGCAAAGGAGAGCTCTACTAAGTTTGTTTGCTAATTTGTTTTAATAATAAAAGGTTATTTCAACTGAGTTCATCAAATTTTGAATAACTACTAACTATGAGACACTATTTTAATTAACGAGAAGGCAATGATGAAAAATGTATATTACCTGATACCATGGAGCTTGTTGTCTGGTACTGATTACTACTAAAATGTTTGTTGATACTCTGATTTTCCAAAATAAATGCTTAGTTCATTTATTTGGTCTGAAATTTAATTTTGAATATGATAAGAACTTAATTTTTATTCTTATGATAATTTACCTAGACCAACGGTTTCAAATGTTTCAAGAATAAGGACCTATATTCAGAATTAATATATATGAAGGGTTTTCATAGATTTGTATTTTCTATCATTTATGTAAAAAATTGTCTATAGTTACTATGAATTTAGTTAACTTTAATAAGCGTGCATTTACTCAGAAGATAATTTATATACATTTTAGTAATATATATTTGTAATGTAATTACTATATATTTAGTAAACAATAATTCATACATTTGGGGAAAGGATTCCTTATTAAATATCAGCTAGATACAGAGATGGAACTCTGGCTATACTTGAATTTTCTACTGCTTCCTACCCAGACATGGGGGAAAACTCAATGCCATACATTTGTATAGTGCTTAAAAATGCATGGGGAGGGAAGGATGAATAGGTGGCGCACAGAGGATTTTTAGACGATGAAATTATTTTCTTTGATAATGGTAGATACACGTCATTATATGTTTGTCAAAACTGATAGAACGTACAACACGAAGGGTGAAGCCTAATGTAAACTATATACTTGGGGTGATTATGATGTGTCAGTGTAGGTTCATTGATTATAACCAGTGTACCACCGTGATGCAGGATGCTGGGGGAAAGCTATACATGTGTGTGTTGTGGGGCGAGTGGATCAGGGGATACATGGGAACTCTGTGCTTTCTGCTTGGTTTTGCTGTAATCCTAAAACTGCTCTAAAAAATAAAGTCTATTGAAAAATAAATATGTAAATGTATAGGGGAAAATCTGTGTGTATGCATATGTACATATATGTGTATGCATACACACATACATGCATATATGTATGTATTAAATGAGACTGTGTACATTTATAAAATGTAAAATTATATATAGAGACAACACATGAACAAGTGTTATCGTAAGCCACATCTGTTAACAAAAGCAGTATTCATACACATACACACATAATTTATGACTTTGTATACGCATATATTTTCAATCTTTATAGTAGCTTTTGAAATATATAAATATCTTTGTCATTTTAGTGACATGCGATCCAAGACTTAGAATGTTTAGGGGTCTTCCAAAGTTCACACTGCTCTAAGGGTCACAGCAAGGGCTTAACCCTGACTTCTTTGGTTAACCATTATTATAATCATATTATTACCTTCCTCTGCTGAAATTATAACAATATAACTGGAAACATATTTTTTAAAACAATGTAATAAAATTTACAAATTACATATTTTGGTAATTTTGTGTTTGAGGAACAGCTTTTAAAAAATTAATTAGGTAATAAAAGCAGCAAGAGGAAGAAATATTAAATCTATCTTGGGATGTAAATAACTTTCAGCCTGTGATGGCTTAGGTGAAATCCCATGCCTTAGGGCATGAGGAAATGTTTTTTTCTCAAATTTTCCTCAAGCCATGAGATTCTGTGCACTGACCTGATTTGATTTGGGGAATAGTGCTGTTGGTATTGAAATTCAGTATTTTTTACTTTTAATTTAGGAAAGTCACTTTCCCTTTATTTAAAATAGGTATGTTGCCTGAATTATTGAGTAGCCATGTCCCTTAACAGCAACTCTAATCACTTTTATGATGGATAGAAGACGTACACATCATTACTGTGAAGTTAATTTAATTCTGTTCACGTTAAAATTTAAGCAAGTCTTTAACCACATATCACTGTCATTTCCTAAGTTTTTTAAGTATCCCCTGAAATGGCCAGTTTATATATCAATGTATTTTTCAAACTGTAAAATGAAAAAGATTAGCTGACACAGTGCAGTAGCCCCAAACACAATGGGACAAAGCAGGTGAATTGCCTCAGAGGCAGCTTTCTTAATGTTTGACTTTCTCTACATTTATTGAATACTTAGAAGTGCCAGAGGTGGTACAGGGCCTAAAAAGGATTTGCTTATCGGGATTTAGAGGCCAAAATTTAGACAGTCATATGACTGTAAAATCATGAGAACAATTCTAATTCAACATTTAGAAATGTAGGGGATTTTGTATGATGGATTTATGATAATTCTTCTACATAATTGAGGGGAATTGGCAGATACTACTCTGTCTTATTTAGTGTGGAAGTTTCTTACAGAATGTAGATTGAAAGATGGCAGTAAAAAGAAGTCCTCCATTTCCAGAGAAATTCAGGAAGTGGGAGTATTAACTCTCTGGTAAACTGATCTGTTATTAAGCCTCAATTACTTCCTTTTACCCACCCACACTATCTATCCTCTTCATACAGGCAAGTCACCAGATTACAATGGTCTGTGATCGCAACTGGAATGCATTCTCTGCCATAATTCAAGTACACAAGTCCTAGTCCCCCCAGCATGACACATTCACAAGGATATTTCCCCCCAAGAATTTCATCTCAGGAACTGCACCAATATGTCCTTTCCTATGTAAAGCATCAGTAATGTCTTTTATTACTCTGTATAAATTATTCTCATTTAATCTCATTGAGTGAGAACTTAAAACTTTACCCAGGTTTTTCCAAATTAAAAGGATATCAGAATATTTTATGTCTTCAAGATAGCTTTAAAATAGTAATGCTCTAACTTTAATATTCTTGAGAATCTATTCCAAGTCAGCACACAGTTGGCTATACATATTTCCTCTACTGATAGTTAAATACTGATGAAAGATAAATGAAGAAATATCTGCAGGATGTTGCTTCCTTACTGAAATGAAATGACGAATTATACTGATCACTAGGAAAATAGCGTGCTTGTTTCTTATGAGCCATGTAGGTTTAGTGACACATTTCTACTATTTGTTTTAAAAAATGAGATACACTTTTAAATAAATGCTAGCAGAATAATTTTTTAAGGAAAATTCACTCTAAATCCATCCTAGAAATTCTATACCTGTAGATGTACTTAAAGAATACAGCTTAGCAAGCATTGAAGCCAATAAATCAGACAAATATCTTCAAATTCAATAATCAGATATATCTTTATGACTTTGACAACATTTGATGATCAATTGGTTATTTGACTTTTCAAAGGGTTAACTAATGCCTGCTTTAATAATACCTTGAATAATGATAATGGAAATTTTTGTTTCCATGTGATCCATTTTGATAGAAACCAAATTGTCACACTGACCTTTCTTATGGCATGTTTTTCTGAATGTAATTTCTAAAAGGGGGAGACTTAGCAATTTGTATTGTGCTGAATTTCATTTATAGTTGCTTTCATAATTTACTTGGCATACATTTATTTTCTGGAAATGTTTATTGAACTCTTATGAATAGTTGAGATGTACCCAGCATCCTTCCCCCTTTTGTCCTCAACCCTGCTACTTCTTGTTGACCCACATCTTACAGGAAAGGGGCTTTGCCTTTTTGCATGGGTGAAGCACATAAACTAATTTAACCAATCAGCCCAATAAAACCCTATACCAAATAAATTCAGTAAAGGTTACTCTCAGTGTTTTGGAAATTCTAGAAATCAGATTTCCTCTCTACCATGTATGAAGAGTGCAGATATGAAGCCCAGAACATCTGTAGTCATTTGCTGCCAAAAATACAATCTGAGAGGAACAGAGCCCCAGAAAATCCCAGGGAAATTGATCTGGGCCCGAATCATGTTTAATGTCAATCCCAATTTAGCTCTTGGCATTGCCAGTCATGTGAGGAAATACTTTTCTTGCAATCATTTGCCAGTTTGAATCAGGCCTGCACTTATTGGAAAATGAATTACATACATAATGGATAAGAAATTTGTTACCAGGAATGAGGTTACAAGTAACAGAGGAGAATTCTTTAAAAGTGAGGGAAGGGCTTCCCTGGTGGCGCAGTGGTTGAGAGTCTGCCTGCCGATGCAGGGGACACGGGTTCGTGCCCCAGTCCGGGAAGATCCCACATGCCGCGGAGCGGCTGGGCCTGCTCACCCAGAGCCTGTGCTCTGCAACGGGAGAGGCCACAACAGTGAGAGGCCTGCGTACTGCAAAAAACCAAACAAACAAAAAAAACAGGTAAAAGTGAGGGAAGTGAGAAAAAAGACCACTCTGAAAAATCTTTGTTTTACAATTGCATGGTGGTTGGTTAAAGTGAAGTTATTGTACTTTGGACCTAGAGCATGTGCTACCAAAACTATTGTATTTGGCAACTGAGAAAAAAAGAAATAGTAGGATGATGGATTCTACAGACAAAACAGAAACAATCTTGCTTTGTTATGTACCTCTCAAAGCAGAAAGAATAGAAAAGAATGTTTTGCCAAGCGTGGCTTCTCTGTCTTTGGTGTGCAATATACCTGTATTAAGTTTAATTTGCAGGAACCCCCATGATTGGGAAAGTTGAATTACTTACAACAAGCCAAATGCAAGGTTATCAGAAGCAGAGATATGAGAGACATGGTAGGAGAATATAGAGAGGAATAGGAAATATATGGCCTTATCCTAGCATATTTTTAAAGCACTGTCTCCTGAAAAAAATACAAGCACTCACATTATGGAAATAATATCAAACTAAAGGTTGAGAGAAGAGAATAAATATAATAAATACTCACCACTACAGTCCATTGGCTTCTCTAAAGATACAACATATACCTATATATACATATATATATACACACATACATATATGCATATATATACATATATGCATATATATATATACACATATATATCTCCAAAATATATCTTATACAGATAAATATTTCCCAATTAAAGATGGAAGCAAAACTATATTTATAAAATTATTTTGAAAAGCCTTCATAAGAATATGATTTTCACATTATTTAAGGTTAGTATATTAAATGTTTTCAACATGTAATTAGATGACATTCTTTTTACAGATATAAATCAAGTAAGCATTATTTTTCAAAATGATTTACAGGTTAAACAATATTCTTCTAAGATGCTGTGGATACCAAACACTACAAATCTCATGAAGAATAATTTTTAATACACATACCAAAAAAAGTTATTTAAGTCTGATTTCCTCTGTACAGTCTTTAATTTTCTGATTTCCAGTTTACAAGTGTTTAAAATGGACAAGTATGATTTTTCCTCTTAGTAATAATGTTGATTCAAGATATTTTGATTCAATATATGGCAATAAGTCTCCACATGTTAACCATTAGTATCTTGTTTTTTTTAGTGGGACGTAACACTAACAACCACTACCTACAAAACGCATCATTATTTTGGTGGTTTTACAAATCTCTTCTCCACTTGTCAATTCAAAAAAAAAAAAAAACATTCTAAGAATTAGGGAATACGGAAAACTTAATGAAATTGACTTCCAGATTTATAATCTTTCTATTTTATCCTAGAAGAGAACATTAAAAATATGTCATTGCTATAAAAGACCATCTTGTTAACGTTACAAAAAGATTGGTGGGAACAAGAACTGTGTCACTGATACCTGGAGCTTTGGAGTTATCTCTACAAATTAGGAAAATGTTCAAAGGTAAAAAAAGAAATATAGCAATCCCTAAACCATGTTGATGATGAGTAGCTTAGTCTAAACTAAATATTTTTCCACCCATAATAATCATCCTCCCCTCAAATGCCTTTTAAAAACATACATTACACAGTACAGTAGCAGAAATCAAGGACAGCACAGACTATTTTCAAGAACAGAAAAGTCTCTAGCGAAGAAAGGTATCTTATAGCAAAGAGCAGACTTCTTTAGAGACATTAGTCAATTAACTTGCAATTCATTATGAAGATTTTTCTTTCCTCATAGGGGGAGAGTCTACTCTATTTGAAGTTGCCACACCGTTTTCTGTTCCTTTTCTAGAAAACCTGCCCTTAGTCCGTTTCTTCTTCACACTTGGGGCCTGAAGAGGAGCATCTTCTTCCATCCACCTCTGAAGCTGAACATTAAATAAATTCCATGTTATGTATGCTTGGATAGTGCAACTGGATGACAGAACAGCAATTTTCGCTGCCAACACGTTCACATCTTCGGTAGTGCCATCCGAATTCCCATTCTGCCCTCCAGCCAGGTGAAAACCAACAGTGATCACAGAAACAATTAAAGTCACGAGTCGACCCAAAATAAACACAATGGCCCACAGAGAAAACTCTTTCTGGTACTTTTCATCGCTAAAATAAAACAGGTCGCAAAAGTGGGAAAGGAATTCCACAAAATAATGCATCATCAAGAGAAGCAGTCCCAGGTGATTCAAGTACAAGAGGTAAGCTCCCGCAAGGTGAAAGAGGTGAAGACCAACGTAGACAACTTGCTGGGAGAGATCTTGAGGTTTGATTCTCTGGAAGTAGAGTTCAGGAAAGGCGTGAAACCAGTAAGCCAACTGTGAGATATAGAAAAACTTCATCTGAAATGTCATCATGTTATTGGGATGAGCCCTCCATAAGACAGACAGGTCTGACAGGCAGTTTTCAGAGTGTAGAATGAATGTGCCCCAAATACAAGAGACAAGAAAGAACACACTAAACTGACCAGATTCGTTAAATTTGCTTTGTTTCGGTTTGGGGAACTGCATTCGCCTGTTAATTCTATCCAAGACATACTCTTGAATAGTGGCGTGAATGATGATTGCCACCAGCATGTAGAAGAACACTGTGGGCAAATCTTTGGCACCATAATGATAAAGGAACTTAGGTGCTGTGGCTCTTTCTTCTGCTTCTTCGGCAGGGAAGGTAACACCGTGCTGGAGAGTAATAAAAACGATCGACACTTCTGCTGTTCCCTCGAACATGAGCCCCAGCACGAAGAACATCCCCACACAGGCGACAAGGTCCGCATGATTCTGCAGGATGAATTCCTGGCTCAGGACTGGGGGGTTCTTGGTGCCCTTCTTACGAAACGTCATGGTGGCGCTTCCCAGATACTCACCGACGAGCGGCAGCTGCCTCCCCGTGGCTGCTCCTCAAGGCGCCGCCGCCGCCGCCGCCGCCGCGGCTCCGGGGGCTTCACTCCCCATCCCGGAGCCGGTCCCGGGTCGCTACAGCCCCCCAGGGAAAAAAAAAAAAAAAAAAAAAAAAA
>NW_006791822.1:4822381-4875285 GCF_000442215.2 Lipotes vexillifer | reverse complement strand
AAAAAAAAAAAAAAAAAAAAAAAAATCAAAGCAGCTGGCCGAGCAGGACTGAGCATGCGCGCCAGGGCCGGCGGAGGCAGGGAAGGAAATCGAGCGCCGCGCCCCTACCCGGCGCCAGGCCTGGGGTTGCTAGCGGTGATCTTCCACGTTGATCGGCGCCTCTTTAAATCCGCTGCCACCGTCGAGATGCTCCTAAATGATTTGTCCATAGCATCTTCATTACTGACCGTGACAAAGCAGGCCAGAACTCTGCTTGTTCTTCAGCAGCATGATAATGATAAAAACCAGTATAATAATAATGATAGAAGCAAACTCTCCTAGCGCTTAGTATTTACCAGGTGCCTTTACTTTTATAAATGGAAACTTTCTAGAAAACTCAGTGAAGAAAATAGTGTTTTAACCGTTTTTAAAGATTATTTTTATTTTTTCCAAAGGAGAAACTGAGGCACAGAGGTTAAGTGGTATGTCCAAGATCACACAGCTGGGAGGCGTTAGAGCTACGATTTGAATCCAGTGCCTGTGCTCTTGACCATTGTATTCTAGTACCGCTTATTGTAAATCGGTCACACCTGGAACTATTTTGCTAGCGCAGCAACAGAGCGTACTCAAAAATAGTTCCCTGATTGGCAATAATAATTGTGGCAAAAATATTGTCTAGTCAGTAATCAGATTTATTGCATTTTAAAAGATGGGGAGTTGGTTGGAAGGGGAAAACTATCAGTTCACTGAAAGGTCTTTTGGCTGCAAAGCCCACAACTGAATTTCCTCTCTCTAGCAGATAAGAAACTCATGTATCATTATTATGGTTTTTGCATATAATTTTGCTAAAATTCACATATCAAAAAACAGCTTCTTTTGTAAATGTTAATATCTTCATCAGTTCAAAGTTCATATCAGCCTTCAAATTTGTCTTTGCAGGCAGAGCAATTTTCTTGTTTCTTCTGTGTTGCATGAGATCATTGTCATTACTGATACAGTTAAGGTTTGAAGCTTGGAATATACATTTCAGAAGAATAAGTGCTTCATGATTTAAAGAATAAAACCCACTTTAAATTTAGAATGCCTAGTTGCCTTTTATCATTGTTTCTCTGTGTGATGTGCACTGACAAAAGATGCAGTCCAACCTGTGTAATGACTTAAGATATTGAACAAAGTACTCTGATCAATAGACAGTGTGCCTGCATTTCCTGGAAGAGCCAAACAATTGTACATATACAGAATTAGTTTGGAAAGTGCTCTCGGGTTAAGGAGTGTGCCTACATATTTTTCTACAGTAAGAATTCTCTATTTCTTGACGGATTCCTCATTGGATAGTCTACTTTTTTTTTAACAGATCAGCTGCACAGTATTTGGTTTTCCGAGCTGTTACTCAGTTCTTGGCTCTGACAACTCAATTTTGAGTGCTTTTTGAGGTTAACTGAATCAGTGAGGAATTATAAATAGAGGTGTCAAAATGAGGGCATCAAGAAATGAGAAAAAAAAAATCAAGCTTGAAGGCAATTGCCAGGGAGGAAATAGTCAAGGAGAAGAGCAGTGGGAATTGTTGAGTTTATTCAAGAAAGTGCAAATTTATATACTTTTTTCAAAATAATCATAATTTCAAATATAGAATTCAGTTTTCTTATAGGCATAGACAATATGACTGTAATCATTTTGTGACATACTAACTAAATATAAAAATAGTTGTGCAATTCCTGAGCTGAGATTTCTGTTTATATTTCTGTTTGACAGTTTTGACAGGCCTTCCAACTCTACCTATGCAAATACGATAGATTTTGCCTCAAAAAAGGAACATATCAAAGTGAACAGAACAAATATTTATGCATAGTCGTGAAATGGTATTTTCTTACCAAAAGGAAAAAGGGCCATTTCCAGCTAGCTTAAAATTATCTCTTAAAGGAAAAAGAACATCCCCCCCACACACACTTATTTTTTGAGTAGAGAAACTTCTTCAGCTATCAAATTATATTCTGTAGTCTAAATTATTAATTTAAATTTTATATTAAATACAGTGTATTTGAATTTTAGTTTCATATTTACTATTAACATCATCAATATAAAAATGTCAAATTTCTAAAATTATTGGAATCTGTAAGAATATTGTAGTAATATTATATAAAATGCCGTTTGCTTTCAGTAGTTTTATTGGCACTATGTGACAAAGAATAAAAAGTATATAACAATATCTTAAAATTTTGGATACCACTATGATTATTATATCATTTAATGTATGGGCGTGTATTCCTATTTTATGCCCTGTGCCTGTGGTATTAAATTCAAATGGAGATTTCTGCTTCTGTCATTGAGTAACTATAATTGAACTTCCAATCCTATTGTAAATAACTGAAAAACTAGACAAGTTATATGAAATAACTTGTTTTTCAGATATTGGAGAATAAAAAAGAAGGGAGAGAAATGAGGAGAGCCCCCCAACTTGCCCCGGATTTCTGCCTGGATGCATTTTCCAGTCCACTGTGCAGAGATGGAAGGAGGGTAGGGCAGCCAAGAAGAGCCTCCTGGAGATCTTGCTGAATTGAGGAGAGACAGGAGAAGGTGAGGTGACTAAAGTTTTCTGGGCAGAGAAATTTTGTGGAGAAAGTTAAGTGATTAGAGTGCTTTGGAAATTTGCATAAACATTCCCTAGAGGCTGCCTCTAATGTTAAATTTTGTATGCATAAGGTTAGAATACATGAGGCCAAGCAAAGAACAGTAGGAGAAATGTAAATTCAAAATTTTCAAGAATTCAAACAGGACTAGGAGACTTTGAAGTTTGGAAAAGTCAGAAGGTAGAATCCCCTTGGAACACTTGTGAGACTCTACACTCAGTTAAGGGCCAAGAAAAGTCACAGTCAATAGGAAGGCTACACTTGCCCTAGGGAAAAAGCTAATTAATGCGTGCCTATAGTTTTCAAGAAGCCTGCAAAGGATAAGGTGCTCCGCAAGGAACTGTCTGCCAGAAAAATCCACACCTTGACAATGTGAAATTCACATTGTTTAGCATCTATATAAAATTTATGAAACAAAAGCTAGGTTCACCTGGGTCTATCATAATGTCTACATGTGACCTCTCCATGTGGTGTTGGCATTGTCACAGAGCAGTGGCCATAGGCTCTAAGATTGAGCTTTGTAGTGAAAAAAAAGTCGAAGTTTTGTGGCATTTTATGACCCAGAATTGGAAGTTATGTCATATAATTTTCATTGTCAAAGCAGGCACAAGCCTTTTAATTTCAAGGTGGAGCTGGTTGGGGGCAGGATGGGGAACACAGACATCACCACTTAATAAGAAATGTACCAGAATATTTGTGGCTAGTTTTTAAATAGCCACATCTTTACTTTTAACAGCTCTTCTTTCCTCTCACATAAAATATGCACTGTTTCCTTTCAATGCAAACAAACGTCTCATGCCAATATAGAAACAGGGTCAAGTTTATTATCTAGGAATTTGAAAGCTAAATTAGATCCAGGCATAGAAGGGCTCCTTACTTAGGTCCTTTCCTTTGTTACACTTACTCTTCATTTGAATACTTGTAAAGGAAAGAAACAAGGTATCTGGCTCTCACACACCTAAGGCATAGGAAACATGCAATAGACACTTACATACAAGAAGTAGGTAAATTGGATGCACACAGCAGTCAATGGTCAAAATGAAACAGGAGGAAGAGGGCAGGGCACAACCTTTGAAAGAATTACATAGCCACAGGACATGACAAAACCTGGTTGGAACCAACTATGTCCAAGATGGCAGAAGATTTGACTTCCAGTGGACCTTGAGCCTCATCATACTCTCATTGTAATACATTAGCATGGTAAGTGACACCACCAGTGCCATGATAGTTCTGAGGCTAACCATAAAAGGCCAAAAAGTGGGCAGTGGCTCAATTCCTGGAAATCCCCACCCCTTCCCTGAAATAATTGGAATAATCCTCCCACTCATTAGCCTATGAAATTAATCAGCCCATAAAAACTAACCATGCCATATTTCGGGGCTCTCTCGCCTTTTGAGATGGCCCCACACTCTGTCTCTGGAGTGTATTTCTCTCTAAATAAATCCACCTATCACTTCGTCTCACACTGAATTCTTTCTGCAATGAGATATCAAGAACCTCAAATTCACTGGGAAGAAATATAATTATGAGGTCTATCTGGGCAAAGTCCCTAGATCTTTGCTTTAAACCCAGTCTCTCTTCCTCTGACATGGTGGAAGATTTTTCTTTTTCTTTCTTTTTTCTTTTTTTTGCTCTATAAAACATGGACTAAATATTACAAGTTATTTGTATTTATTGGTTTGTATATTTTAAAAGATACAAAAACCCCCCCTAGAAACCAAGTAATATTAATGTGTTAATGTTAATTTTCATCTTTGTGGTATAATATTAATTATAATCTATCAATTATACTCTTGGCACTTCAAGGAATTAACATTCCATCAATGAGTTTATGGTGGAACCAAGAGAGGAATGGAAAGATTAGCATCTGAGTATCCTTTACAGAGGACTGCCACATACTGAGCAAAGTATCTTTTAAAATGCTATATTGATTTTGTTATGAGAAACAATTGGTTAAAAAAAATCAATAGAAAGCCCCCTTATAATTTAGGTACTATATATTAATACAAATAATTAGTTATTTCCATTATCTACACAATGTAACCTTCTGCATCTGGATTTTATAACTCGGAGGTCCCCAACCTCTGGGCCACGGACTGGTACTGGTCCGTGGCCTGTTAGGAACCAGGCCACACAGCAGGAGGTGAGCGGCGGGTGAGTGAGTGAAGTTTTATCTGTATTTACAGCCGCTCCCCATCACTCACATTACCACCTGAACTCCACCTCCTGTCAGATCAGTGGCAGAGGCATCAGATTCTCATAGGAGCGTGAACCCTACTGTGAATTGCACATGCGAGGGATCTAGGTTGCGTGTTCCTTATGAGAATCTAATGCCTGATGATCTGAGGTGGAGCTGAGGTGATGCTAGCACTGGGGAGTGGCTGAAAATACAGATTATCATTAGCAGAGAGGTTTGACTGCACAGAGACCATAACAAATCAATTGCCTGCAGACTCATATCAAAACCCTACCAGTGAGTGGCAAGTGAAAACAAGCTCAGGGCTCCCACTAATTCTGCATTATGGTGAGCTGTATAATTATTTCATTATATATTACAAAGTAATAATAATAGAAATAAAGTGCACAATAAATGTAATGCACTTGAATCGTCTGGAAACCAACCACCCTGCCCCCTGGTCCGTGGAAAAATTGTCTTCCACGAAACCAGTCCCTGGTGCCAAAAAGGTTGGGGACTGCTGTTATAACTTAACATTATTATTTATATGAATAGCTTAGCCAAAAAACTCTTTTAATTGACTTATGTGCCTTTTTAAAACATAACTTCCCCAAAGAGATAAATGGACATCGATTCTGACTTTGTTAAACTAGCAAAGTATGTTAGGAACTTTATAATATAGACATTGCCTCATCTTTCAATATTATTCTATCTCACAATGAAAAAATAATTATATTTGTATACCTCTAACATACCTACCTACCATTTAATAATTTAAATTTGGATAATTCAAGTAATTGAACTGAACATTCAAATGCTAAAATTCAATAGCATTTGAGGAAGTAATATATGTTGGAAGAAAACTGCTTCAAAAGATCAAACATAAGTCACTTTAAATCAATGTTTATAATTAGCAATCATAATTGACTGAGATCACCAAACACTTAGTTCCATTAAGCAAAACATAATATGATTTAGCTTGTGCATGAAATTAAAAAGTCTCTTGAGGCTTGACTGATTTGAACAGTCTTGAATAATTTGATTAAAGAGATTTTTAATATATAAATCATTTTTTTAACTGATAAGACAGGCTTTAAAAAAATACAGCAAGGAATATGGTTGAATATTTTTTTTTTTTTTGTGGTAGGCGGGCCTCTCACTGTTGTGGCCTCTCCCGTTGCGGAGCACAGACTCCGGACGCGCAGGCTCAGAGCCCATGGCTCACGGGCCTAGCCACTCTGCAGCATGTGGGATCTTCCTAGACCGGGGCACGAACCCGTGTCCCCTGCATCGGCAGGCGGACTCTCAACCACTGCGCCACCAGGGAAGCCCTGGTTGAATATTTAATGGAAAAAGGAAAAACCTCAATACAACATTTCCAAATTCTGCTATGATGATACTGATGGTAGCATATTCTGATCTTGCCTATTTTGGCAATTATTACAACGTCAATCAATTTAATTTATTCATATATCTCATTATAAAGTCAGCTGTAAATCTCATTCTTCTCATACTTAGGTTATCAATTTATAAATAATTTACTTAGCAACATATAATAAAGACCAATTTTTTTAAAGAAGCTATGACACTGTAGCATAGTTTTCCATAGTCATAAAGGGAAATAAATGGTTTGAGGACATGTGTTCAAATCTGTAACTAAAGTTTGCTATGTATAGATCATTTTCTATATACAAAATATGGTGGAAAACTAGGCTATAATGTTGATCTTTATTTACTGAATAAACATTTGTTAAGAAACTGCTAAAATGGCCATGAGCATAACACACATATTTGCTCTTGCTGAATTCTGTTTGATCACAGCACTGTCTGTGGCACTAAGTTACATGGAGGTTTTCTAAGTTCTGGTTAAGACAGAGGGTATGAAAAACCAGTTTTGGTAGGTTGAATTCAAAAGTGAAGTTTGAAGTCTGACCTAGTGGTTCTATGAACAATTAATTACTGAACTCTACCTTACTTATTTTCTCTGGAGATTTTTTAGGTTGTGGATGGTAATTACTTTTAAATTTTTTGAAACTTGTCTCATATACAGGAGCATAAAAGACAAATGAAAACCTGTCTACAACATGTTGTCAAGGGCAAAGAAGACTGTGCACTGTTTATTTATGACAAGAAAAATGATTTTAATGTTCCTCACACACCATCTTTCTCACAAATTCCCTCCTATAGACTGCATCAATCAGTGGATGTCACTTTTGTGGAAGTCATGATCTGTATTCCTCCTGGCAGCTCTCTTACTTTACAGGCCCTAAAATAGGTTCAGTTATAGCTTACAACTGCAAGAGAGCAGAAATCCATTTCCTATATCCATTTCCTTGACTCACCACCATTTGATGTTATTGTCTTTCCGATAATTTGCCACCAAAATTATTGGTGATATTACAAAATGGACAAAATGAGAATTGCATTCTTTTCACACAATCTAGTAATTAAACAATAGGGAAAAAAGAACCCCATCTTAAAAGTAAAATAGTAATATTTTACAATAAAGGTCCCAAAGCCAAGAGGAATCTTTATTATTTCCTCTATTACAAAGCAGATCTATAATTTTGCAAATAATGCAAGTGAAGTTGCCCTAATCTTGTGCTATATTCTATTGTGACTTTTATTCTAAAATAACTCGTGCTTTTTCGAATGTGAAATTATTTCTGATTACACAACTG
The DNA here is from genome assembly GCF_000442215.2 of Lipotes vexillifer. Taxonomy (NCBI): domain Eukaryota; kingdom Metazoa; phylum Chordata; class Mammalia; order Artiodactyla; family Lipotidae; genus Lipotes; species Lipotes vexillifer. Next base: position 4,867,822 of record NW_006791822.1, on the reverse strand, counting down.
CAAGCTATTTTTTTTTCAGTACTAATTCATCTTTTACCCATGCATTCTTGCTTACTAGCTAGCTAAATCGCAACACAATTTTGGGTAACAAATAATGGGCCCATTGAATAGTTTATTTTGCAAATTAAGATATACTTAAGCAATTCTTTCAGTACTACCCCAAGGCACATTTTTTTGAGGTAGAATAACTATTCTTCTAATAAGGAACATATTTGAATATTAAATAAAGATTTCTAAGAGACATATTATTATAGGTATGTCTAACCTGATGTTAAAAAAATTCAGGGTCAATTAATACCGTAATAATGTTTGAAAGAAGTCTGTCAGCAGGTACAATACTCTAGTTACTCAACATGAGATCGTAATAAGGATATCAATTGTGTGAGAGAGAAAGACAATATATAGACAGGTGTCTGACCCTAAAGGGACTGTATTAAAATATGGATCCAGTGCGTAGAAAAAAACAAGGATTTAGTTTCTGTTTAAGATGCAAAATTTGATAACTGGACCATAAGCAAAAATAATGATATGTGATTACTATATGATTTCAAGAATTACTATAAAGGTAGTATCATCAGAAAATATGGCAATGGTGAAAGAACAGACACTGATAAATGGACAAAATAGAGGGCCCAGAGAATGACCTACACATTTATAGTCAACTGATTTCTGAAAAAGCTACAGAGGCACTTCGATGATAAAGGATTGTGTTTTTAACAAATGACACTGGAATATTTGGACATCTGTATGCAAACAAACAGACAAACAAACAAACATAATAAAATAATCTAGACAGAGGCCTTACACCTTTTACAAAAATTAACTCAAAATGAATTTAAGGCCTACATGTAAAATGCAGAAGTATAAAACATCTAAGAAACACAGGAGAAAATCTATATAACCTTGGATTTGTTGATGAGTTTTGATCCAAAAACAAAATTATAGATCTGAAAAAGATATGATTTGGACTTTATTGAAATTAAAAATTTCTGCTCTGCAAAAGACACTGTGAAGAGAATAAAAAGACAAGCCACAGGGGCTTCCCTGGTGGCACAGTGGTTGAGAGTTTGCCTGCCAATGCAGGGGACACGGGGTCGTGCCCCGGTCCGGGAAGATCCCACATGCTGCAGAGCGGCTGGGCCCATGAGCCATGGCCGCTGAGCCTGTGCATCCGGAGCCTGTGCTCCACAACGGGAGAGGCCACAACAGTGAGAGGCCCGCGTACCGCAAAAAAAAAAAAAAAAAAAAAAAAAGCCACAGACAGGGAGAAAATATTTGCAAATTCTGAGAAAGGGCTTTTAATCAGAATATAAAAAGCACTCAACATCACAATAAGAAAAAAAATTAATTTTCAAAAGATTTGAACAGATACTTCACCAAAAAAATACATAGAGGACAACTAAATACATGAAAATATGTTCCATATCATTTGGGAATTGCAAATTAAAACAACAGAAACACTACTCAACATATATTAGAATAGCTAAATTAAAAAAAAATGGGAATACCAATTACTAGCAAGGATAGGAACAATAATAGAGACTCTCATTCATTGCTGGTGGGAATGCAAAACAGTATAGCCATTTTGGAAGACAATTTGGCAGTTACACATAAAGCCAAACATAGTCTTCCTATATAACTCAGCAATGTCATTCTTAAGTATTTACCCACCTGATTTAAAAACTTACACACAGATGTTTATAGAACACACAAAAACTCATGCAGAGATGTTTATAGAAGCTTTGTCCTTTAACAGGTGAATTAAGTATGGTACATTCACAGAATGGAATATTATTGAGCAATGAAAAGGTATGAACCATCTATCTAAACTAAACAACATAGATGAATCTTAAATGATTATTACTAAGTGAGTCTGTAAAGGCAACATACCATATGATTCCATTCATATGACATTCTAAAAAAGGCAAAACTCTTGATGGAAAACAGATCAGAGGTTGCCAGTCAGCTGCTTGTGAAGAGGAAGGGAGTTGAAGAGGTGAAACACAGGTGACTATGAAACTATTCTGTTTGATACTATAGTGATGGATAAACAAAACTATGCATTTGTCAAAACTAATAGCAATCCTCATAGTACTAAGAGTGAACTTTATACATGCAAGTTAAAAATCAGTTGTGAGATGTGAGGATCCCAGGAAGACTGGGAAAAAAGAATCTATATTACAAATGTGCAACATGACATCACTGAATGGGGTGGGCTGAAATGAGTTGACCTAAGTAACTTGGGAAATGAGTGAAGACTGTAGGACTAAAGACAAAAGGAAATATTTATAGGTACTGCAATCTAGTTGGTAAATATTGACCATGTGAGCAAGGTATAAGAATTCTGAAATCACTGTACAGCCAGAACTAGAAGAACTTGAATAAGAAAATAAACATAGTATTGTACTATAACCCAAAGTTTAAAGTAAATAACCAAGAGTTCAAATGGATATAAACAAATGACTGAATAAATAGATAAATGAGGGGAAGATATACAAATCCTCTGCAGAGAAATTCCAAGTAATTTATATAGATACTGCCCGTCGAGGAGATGGAGTGTAACTCCCTGCTCCTTAGTGTAGGCTATGCATAGTGACATCCTTCCAAAGAGTACAGTATAGAAAGTGGGGAGGGGGGAGAGTAACTTTGCAGTAGAGAAACCTGACAATCTCTGCCTCAGCCAGGTGATCAAGGTGAGCAACACTAGTGATAAGTCATGTTGATAGTATGTACCCTTGTAATGATGTGATGAAACTGACACTTTACCTCTGTGGTTTTCCTCTTCAAAACCCATGACCCCAGTCTAATCATTAGAAAAATATCAGACAAATATGAATACAGGGACATTCTATACAATATCTGGCTAATATGCCTCAAAAAGCAAGGAAAATCTGAGAAACATTTACAGCCCAGGAAATTCTGAGACATGATGACTAAATGCAATGGAGTATTATAGACAGAATAAAAAAGGACCTCAGGTGATATAAATATAAATATAAAAAGGAAACATAAATAAATTATGAACTTTTATTAAGAATATTATTTCATTATTGGCTCAAAAGTGTGACAAATGTAGCACAGGAATGTAAGATTTTAACAGAAGGGTAAACAAGATTTAGGATATACTAGAACTCTCTCAACTGTCCTGACAACTTTTCTGTAAATGTAAAAGTATTCTTAAATAAGAAATTTTATTTACAAAAAAGTGATGTTGACCTAGGTGTATATGGCTAGAATTTTACCTGCATGAAATCAGGATAAAGTCAAGAAACTCTTTAAACTGACAGTTAAGGAACTAGCTGCCTTATTGGAGAAGAGGAGAGAACAATGAAGGTTAGAAACTGCTATTAGAAAGCAAGCACCAGCTTTTCTTCTTTATTGTACTTTCATTACTATTTAATATTACCTCTGACCTTGTCAGTGAAACTACAGTGCTAAAATTTCTTTATTTCACTCTGGTGTCAGAATTTTTTTAAATCTAAACTTTTTAATGGTGAATTCAGATGTTAAGTCAGTGTTACAAACACCTTACTTATTATTTTGTTTTTTGAACTAAAAATAAGAATACTAACCATTTCAATCTGTGGCACCTTTTGCCCAGCTTGACAGAACTGTTCTAATTAAGTATTATTAGGGTGCGCTCTACCTTACTTTGCTCCTAGCTTCTCTAATTGGATAGCAATTCCTGGTATGCTACACTTGACAAAATATGCTAGTATCTAAAAATGATTTTTTTTTAATATTTGACTTTTTCACAGTTAAGTTACATAGTTTGTTTCAAAGTTGAAGTACTTATACCAGGGACCAGCAAACTATGGCACATGTACTGAATCCATCCTGTGGCCAGCTTTTGGAAGGCCTTTGAGCTAACAGGGGTTTTCACAATAGTGTCCTCCCAAATTCATGTCCATCTTTTACCTGTTAATGTGACCTTATTTAAACACTCTTTGCAGATGTAATCAAGTGAAGATTAGGTCATTTTGGATTGGGTTTGCACTAATTCCATTCACTGATCTGCATATAAAAGCTGACACAAACACATGGAGATACATACACATAGACAAGAAGGCCATGTGAAGAAGGAATAGAGATTGGAGTGATGCATCTACAAGCCAAGGAACACCAATGATTGCCAGTAACCACCAGAAGCTGTAAGAGGCAAGAAAGGATTCTTTCCTAGGGCATTCAAAAGGAACATGACCTGTCAACACCTTGATTTCAGACCACCTTGATTTTAGCCTTCAGAACTGTGAGAGGATAAATTTCTATTGTTTGAAGCCACCTAGTTTTTAGCAACTTTTTACATCAGCCCTAAGAAACCAATACATACGTTTAAAGGATTGTAATAACAAAATAATACAAAAACAAAAAAGAATATGCAACAGATATCATACGTGGCCTGCAAAGCCTGAAATATTTCCTGGCTGGCCCCTCAGGAAAAGTTTATGTACCCTTGCCTTAGAGGCTTATGTTAAAACTTTCAGTGGGTGGGTCCATAGCAGCCTTCCATCTAGGGACAACTTGTCCTTACTACTAACGGTTGACCCTTCTGGGATCTCCTCTCCAAGCCCCAGGTGATGAATAAACACACTCTGCTCAGCTGGTTCAACACTTCTCTGCCCCACATGAGTTCTTTGCATAGCCTTGTGTAATCTCAGCCTGTACTTGCATGGTTTAGTAGTCAGCTGACTCAATGGGATGCCTGTGCATTTTTTCAGCATTGCTTCTTTGTGGAACTCTGTTTTGCAACTTACAGACACCTCACTCAGCCTCTCTGAATTCTGATCACTTCAACTTAGGGGGATGGTCAGGCTCTGTTTGGGATCCATACCTCTGCTCCCTGGTCTGGAATGTGACATCCAGCAGGGTATAAGGGTATAAGGCTCAAAGCAATCCTGTGCTCTTTCCTGTCCAATATCTGCAAATATTTTAAAATATAGTTTTGCCCAGTTTTGGAGTGCAGAATGTAAATCCTGACCCTGTTGCTTGATCATATTTGGAAGTAAAAGCCCACTAAAAGATAAAAACCCACTTACATTTTATCTTTATTCTTTTAAATGTTGGCCAGTATATTTGAGTTTAATAAGAAGAGTTAAGCATATGATCCATGTCTTAACCTGGGATATTATAAAACTTCTTCCCTGTCTAATGCCAGAGTGCCTATTTAATTCTGTAAAACTCATCAACAGCCCAATCCCAGATTGTCTGTTTGATGTAAAAGGTGACTTTCTAGGGAAGGACAGAAACCTGGCTCCTAAAACCACACTTTATAACAATGCAGATCTGTTACAGGCTAAACTTCCAACCAAGAAAAAAAAGAGTATTTTCTAAAAGATCCAAGAAATAAGACCAACATTATATTTTTGCTTTTATTTTTTTTTTGACAAATAAGATGTCTACAATTGTTTGTTTTCTACATAATCAAGTTTCTGATGTTTGAGAGAGGCCCCAAATCATCCAATGCAATAGCGTATATAAATGGAGTCAGAGAGTTACATGCAGTTATACAACTCCCAAAACAAATTAATTAGTAAAATAAGTGAATCATTTCAAAATATTACATTAGTTCTTGGAGGCCTTGCTACAACCGTCTGCTTACATATAAAGACAAATAAAAAGGAAAATACACCAAAACTTATACAGGAAAATCAGTTCTAAGAGGGAAGTTTATAGTAATAAACAGCTACATTAAAAAAGAAGAAAGGTCTTAAATAACCTAATTTTATACCTTAATGAATTAGAAAAAGAAGAATAAGCTAAGCCCAAAGTTAGTAGAAGAAAGTAAATAATAAATCTTGGAGCAGAAATGCATGAAATAGACACTAGAAAAACAATAGAAAAATTGAACAAATTTAGTTTTTTGAAAAGACACACACAGTTGGCAAACCCTTAGCTAGACTAATCAAGGGGGAAAAAAGAGAATATTCAAATAAATTTAATCAGAATTAAAGAGGGGACATTACAACTGATGCCACAGAAATTAAAAAAAAAAGATTATAAGGGACTCTTGTAAATAATTTTTTGCCAACAAATTGGACAACCTAGAAGAGATAGATAAAGTCCTAGAAACAAACAACCTCTCAAGACTGAACCATGAAAAAATAGGAAGCCTGAAAGACCAATAACAAATAAGGAGATTGAACCAGCAATTAAAAACTTCTTAACCAAGAAAACCTCAGGACCAGATGACTTCACAGTCACAAGTATTTAAAGAGTTAATACCAATCCTTCTTAAACTCTTCCAAAAAAACTGAAGAGGGAACATTTCCAACTCATTTTGTAAGGCCAGCATCACCCTGACACCAAAGCCAGACAAAAACATGTGAAAAGTACACACCAATAACCCTGATGGTCATGGATGTAAAAACGTCAATAAAATATTAACAAACTGCGTTCAGCAGCACATTAAAAGGATCATACACCATGATCAGGTGGGATTTATTCCTGGAATGCAAGGATGGTTCAGCATAAGCAAATCAATCAATATGATATACCACCTTGACCAAATGAAGGATAAAAAACACATTATCATCTCAATAAATGCAGAAAAAGCATGTGACAAAATCTGATACTCTTTCATGCTTTTATACAAAACTATAACTAACTGATTCCTTGTCTTTAAAAAAGGTGAGTTAGCAACAATGAAATATTTTCTAAATAATTACAAGATAGAAATCTAATAGCTCTACAACTCTTTTTCATTTGTTCATATAGAAGAATAGTATACACAGAGTTTATATTTCTCACAATATTATTACCAATTGAGTTTCTCAGGAAAACATACTTTCTCCATTTTTTTTTTTAATGAAAGCTTTTTTTCCCGGCCCCATACCATCATATGTTATATTCTTTAAAACCTTGGGAAAATAAAGAGCAAAAAAATATATGTTCTTTTCAGTTTAAGTACATCTACTGTTAATTTTTGGTATGTATAGCTCCTTATTGTTGCTGTCTCTTTCCATCTCTCTGGCTCTCTTTATCTTTCTCTCTCTTTAGACACACAAACACACACTGTATTAGTTACTGTTCTTTGAGGAAACAAATAGAATATATATGTATATATATTTACATGAACATATGAGATTTAACATAAGGAGTTGACTTACGTGATTATGTAGACTAAAAAGTCCAACAATCTGCTGTCTGCAAGCTGGAGACCCAGGACAGCTGATGGTGTAAATTTCGGTCTGAGTCCAGAGGCCTGAGAACTAGGAGAATCAACAGTGTAAGTTCCTGTCCAAGGGCAGGAGAAGACGAATATCTCAAGCAGTCAGAGAGTAAGAATTCAACTTTCCTCTACCATTATGTTCTGAGTCCTCACAGGTTGGATGATACAACTACCCACATTGGAGAGGGCCATCTGCTTTATGCAGTCCACCAATTCAAATGCTCATCTCTTTCTGAAACACCCTCACAGACATATCCAGGAGTGATGTTTAACCAGATACTGGGGCATGCCATGGCCCAGTCTAGTTGACACATAAATTAGTTACCATATACACACACATACCCCACACAGTATGTCTCAAAGAGAACAGATAATAATAGCCAACATGTAATGAACAATTACTATATACTAGGACGTGACTTAAGTGTTTTACAAACTCCATCTTATTTAATACTCAAACAATTATTAATACCATTCCCATGGAAATCAAGGTTTGGGTAAGTAATATAAGTCACCCAGCTTTCCATCTTACTAAAGTCAGGTTGAGGCAGGATTAAAAGCCAGCTCCATATACTCATAAATAGCATTTTATCATATAGTTTTATATTATAATTCAGGTTGAGTTTAGTGGCTGACTACTGTTCAGATTTCCAGATTGCAGACAGCTCATCTGACTTTTTTCTATTTTTATTTTCTTAGGTTTCCCTATTTTCTTCCTTCCTCCCTCCTTCTCTCCCTCCCTCCTTCCCTCCCCCTTTCTTTCTTTCTTTTTCTTTCTTTCTTTCTTTTTCCTCCTTCCTTTCTTTCCTTCCTCCCTTTCTTTCTTTCTTTCACTGTTACCACATGCCAACATACATTATACAGTTTTCTTTGTGGATAACTTATTTCTGACTATTTCCTTAAAACAAATTATTAACTTATTTGAACTTGCATAAGGAATTATGACACATAGTACCATATTGTCTTCCAGTTTGTAAATCCTCCTCTATGACTCACCCTATTGGAAATATCATACTATGGTATAATAAAATATGAATCAGAGATAAATAGACATTATATCTTGAGTACCTCCTTTATTTTTTTCTGTAACTTTACTTTAAATCTTCATGTTATTATTGATTAAATTGTATATATTAAAGAGTCTTTGGGCATTATTTAAAATTTAGGAAAGAGGCTCTATGGCAGATTCAATTAAGTAGAATCTCCTTGGAGAGGGCTCAAGGATCTGTTTAAGACAAGAAGTCTCTAGATGATTGTGACGCACAGCAAATTTTAAGAACCACTGATGCATGCTGACGTTCCAGTGCCTTAATTTGACTCTATCTACTATCAACAGACATAGAACACAGTAACGTGATGCAACTAGCAAACTTCTTCTCTATTACTTGTCCTCCTCCAGGTGATTCTTTTCTCCATTTCAAGGAAATGTTCTCTTTTTTTTGTAAGTCCAGATGTATTCAGCTAATTTCAGCCCATAGTGCCAGTAAGTTAGTTATCACACATCAAAATTCCAGCCTACTGTTAACATGAAGTTACTACAGTTGAAAATCAACATTAATTATTGAATATTCTGAAGATGCTTAAACTATGATATGTTTAAGCTTGATAACTATGCTTAAGCTATAATAACTGAAGTATAAACCAGGTCATAAAATGCAAGAATGTTAGAGGTTCACACAGAGATTCACCCAAAATAAAATATGAATTACAGAGATTGCTTAGATCTTTTTCAAAATGAAATGTAAATAAAAGGTATATGTGGTGTGTGTGTGTGTGTGTGTGTGTGTGTGTGTGTGTGTATCTGAATAACTAATGAATCCATTTATTAGGTATTTACTTTTTTAAAAAAAAGCTTTAATAATGTATATTATACATGCCATAAAACTTCACTCATGTAAAGTATACCTACAGAGTTGTGCAACTATCAACACAATTTGATTTTAGAATATTTACATTGCTCCAAAAAGAAGCCTCATGCCCATCTGTAGTTACTCCCCATTCCCACCCTCTCTCCAAACACTAATCTACCTTCTGTCTCTAAAGATTTGCCTTTTCCAAAAATTTCATATAAATGGAATCAAGTAAAATGTATTCTTTTGTGCCTGGCTTCTTTCATTTTGTATCTTTTTGAGTTAAGCTATGTTGTAGCATATCTTAGTACTTCATTACTTCTTATTCCTTAGTAATATCCTGTCATACAGGTATAGCACATTTTATTTATGTATTTATCAGCTGATGGACATTTTAGTTGTTTATTAAAATACAACGTAATTGTTTATGTTAAAAATCCTATGGACACTGTAAAAAACTATTTGAAAAATAAATTAATCAATGTGCAAGAATATATATCAATACACAAGTATATATGTTTATCCTATATAATACCAACAAATTAAAAATAAAAATTTAAGATAAAGTACTATTTACTATAGTATGAGGAAGTATTAAATGCTTAGTATTAAACCTAACAAAATATATGTAGGATCTGTACACTGAAATCTACAAAGTATTGCTGTGAGAAATTAAAGAACTAAGCAAATGGAGATAACGTATCAAGGATCAGAAAACTCAATATTGTTAGTTTGTCACTTCTGAAATTGATCTATGAATTCAGTGCAATCTCCATCAAAGTCTCAGTAAGGTTTTGTTTGTAGAAATTTAAACTGATTCTAAAGATTTTTTGGATATGTTAAGGACCTAGAACAGACAAAACAATTTTGAAAAAAAAAAAAGTTACATATCTTAAAGTACCTGATTTCAAGACTTATTATGAATATATATATTATAGTATAATGGTAGGTATAAATATAATTGGAACAGAATACATAGTCCAGAAATAGAATACAACATATGTAGTCAATTAATTTTCTACAAAAGTGGCAATGATATTCCAGGGGTAAAGGAACATTTTTGTTTTGTTTTTAAACAGTGGCTGCAGGATGACTCCATAGCCATATAAAAAACAAAAACCCTGACCCTTATTTCACACCATACGCAAAAATAATGGATGCAAAACAGATAATGGGCTTAACATAAATCTTTAAAAAACTTCTAGATAAAAAAATAAAGAACACCTTTGCAGTCCTAGAGTAGGCAAGAATATTTTAGAAAGAGCAAAATAGGATGAATCATGAAAGAAAATATGGTGAATTGTATTTTATCAAAATTAAAATCTTCTGACCTTCAGCAGACACCACTAAGAAAATGAAAAAGCATAAATTGGTAGAATACAGTGATACTAGAGGTATCTGACAAAAGAATTATATAGAGACTATATAAAGAATTCTATAAGTTATTCATTTTAAAAAAGCAAGGAAATGTGGTTTAAAAAATGATTTAACCAGACATTTCTCATAAGAAGATCTAGAAATAGGCAATAAGCACAAGAGCAGATATTCAATATCACTAGCCATTAGGCAGTTACAAAGTTAGAATCATGATTAGATACTATTACATAACTTATAGAACAGCAAACATTTTAAAAGATTGATAATTAAACATTATCAAGGATGTAGTGTGATGTGAATTTTCATACATTCATGGTGGTATTATAAAGTGGCACAATTATTTTAGAAAATAGTTCATGGTTTTCTTATAAAATTACTTTATAGCATAAATTTACTTTTAAACATAAACTTAAAACATGATCCAGCCATTCCTTCACAAAACATTTACCCAGGAGAAAGGACATATAAATCTGCAAAAGAGACATATACAAACATTCATAGCAGCATTGTTCATAATAACAAAAAACTGGATACAACTAAAATGTCCATCAGCTGAAAAACGCATAAACAAATTGTGCTATATCTACAGGATGTAATTTGGTTCAGCAATACAAAGGGTAATACATCTAATTTATGGATTAATATCGAACAAATATCATGCTGAACATAGGAAGACACACACAGCACATACTTCATAATTTTATTTCTATGAAGCTAAAGAAAAGCAAATCTATTCAGACAAATGTGCATGATGACATAAAATCAGGAGTTGCCTAGGGTGGTAGATTATAAGAACTGAGCAAAGTTACTAGGAAACTTTTACCAGTGATGGAAATGTTCTATGTCTTGATTGTGGTAGTGTTTACAAATGGTTAGATTGTATTACATTAGATTTGTTCTCAACATTTATTTTTAAAAATTAAATTAAGAGCTATATCTCAACCTCTCACAGTGGTTCTGCCATTAATTTATTGAGCAACCTTTGATAAATTGCCTAACTTTACAGGGCTTTTCTAAACTGAAAGAAAAGAACTTAGACTAAGAAAACCTCTAAAGTGTTATTTCAGTTCCAATTTCTAAAATTCTATAATGTACAATAGTAAAACAACATAATAAAATATAATAGGCAAAGTAGATATTATTTTAAAAAGTATTCTATATGAAAAGCAAAACAATGACCTTTTGCCTGCGTTATATGGTAAAAGTTGGGGGAAAAAGTGTGATTGGAAACAGTAATTTCAAAGCGATATATTTTAAATCTTTGTGTGGAAGGTTAATTTTGCTGGTTGCAAATACACATAAATTGAGTAGAATGAGTAGTGTTTCTGGAAGAAACTAAATCGAAGGCATGTTTCACTAAACTGATGATGTGCTCATTTGATGGATATAATAGCTAAAGCAGCCTCAAGCCAAAAACAGGAGACGCATGATCTGGGTGTGAATTTTATTTAGGGAAAATGACTCATGTCAATAAGGAGTTGAAATAAAAAATACTCAAATCATGAAAATTGGCCTCATTACTTTGAATTCAAAATTCAATATCATGAGGCAATTTTCCTAGTAAATATAAACTATTTTCCATAGTGTTTACTTTTATCTGATAAGTCATATCTTTTTATTCAAGGCACAAATTGTACCTTTCTCTTCTCCCTTAAAAAATACGATCCACATCAGAAACCAAAAATGTAAAATTGTTTCCCAGTTTCTCCCATTTAGTGTTATGAGTATTAACAAACCAGAGTGGCAAAAGGACAATAACACCTTAGACATCTGATTGCTAACAAACTTTTCTGACAAACCATGTTGCCATTTGTTTAACTAACTTCCTTCCGGGGATCTAATACCACTTTTGCTTAAACATTGCTTCAAACTGTTCTTTGCTTTCATTTGAAATTGGCTTTTGATCATAGATCTTGTGCTGTAAAAAGAATTGGGTCTTACATTTTTATCCCTTTCTTTTTAAAAATTTCTTTTTCTTTAATGTGCATACTGATCTGGAGCCAACTTGACTCACTTATAGCTATGTATATCTTCATTATGTCATCCTAAGCGCTGAAATCCTTATTTCTCTTTCACTGAGTGTTTCATCAGCTTTTGTCATTCGCACTTGTCGTCAGTTAGCAAGAGCTGATTAATGTGGAAAATAACAAGAACTACTTAGAATGCAAAATGTTGTTCTCTTGAGTACCATTGCTATGTGTGTTCTGTAACAAAGAATTTATGACTACCACGATTATCCTTTTATAATCAGATAAGCTGGGCAAACCCTGTGCTTTAAGACTTCAAAGAAATGTTTCCGCAGAGTCAGCTTTGCCAATCCCACACTGTCCTGATATTTTGTCTCTTTGTTTATGCTTTTAGTGAATTAAAATAGTAAATTCCAATTACAAACATTGTGAAAACACTTTCATTGACAGGTTGCTTAAGGATAAAGTTAAAAAAAGACACAGAAGAACTATATACTGAGAAGTACAAAATAACATTCATGGAATGGAATGGATCTATAATTGAATGTAATTCCAATAAAAATCACAAGGGGTTTTTATAGATATTGAGAAACTAACTGAGCAATTCACATGGTGAAACAAGGACCTAGAAGCAAAAATAATCTTGAAAAACATTTTATATCTTACAACATCTGATTTCAAGTTGTGAGGATAGACTGCAGATCAATGAAACAAAATAAAGGATCCTGAGTTGTGCCCGCCATCCCTCCCTCTCTCTCTCTCTCTCTCTCTCTCTCTCTCTCTTTCTCTTTCTGTGTCTCAAGATGGGATTTGCTAGAAACGACTTTAAGGGAAATCTCTGGTATGATGAAAACATTTTCTATTTGTTGACATGTGGTGGTATACACATGGGTTGCCAAATTTTACCAAACTGGAGTCATGTGCTTAAAATCTCTATACCTTACTATACTTAAATTTTACTTGAACTGTAACAAAACAACAAAAATAGAAACAAAGTGACCTGCAAATGAGAAATTATATTTTAAATGAAAAACTATTAGAAAAATTAGAGAGTCTGGCTGAATTGAACTGGAATTTAAATATAACAATTTTAAAAATTTTATTTTTAGCAAAGAGTAGTTAGGTTCAGTAACATTGATAGCTACAATATCAACAGTAGTCTTATTTTGAAAGAGTAGTATGACTTAAAAATAATAACAATCTGGAAGGGGAAGATTTGTGCAAACATGTAAAATGTATTTTTGTATTTAATCATTTCTGAATTATTTTTTGATTTTTAAGTACACAGAATAACATTACAGACTTCTGTTTACTCATTTAAATCTATTTCATTCTATCAAGTGCTCATATTTGCATCAACTGTAACTCTATCAATTGTTTATATTTGTATCAGACTTCTTTTTAAAGAAACTATTCTGATACCATCGATGATATTAATGTACCCTCCTCAATTCCATTCCCTCCTCCCTCTCTACAGAATGCAAATACCTTTAAATAGCTTGGCAATATTTCCCATAATACACATTAAATTTGTAAGATATATGATATTAATACATGTTTTAAACTCTAAGTAATACCACACTATATAGTCCCTTCAGCATTTATTTATATGCTCACCATTATCGTAATAGGATTTACCTATGCACAAAATTATGTGTGGTTTTAACAAAAAATAAACATTTAGCTTCTTTTTTTTTTTTTGACAATAGCAGTATCCTTCTTGTTGGAACATTTGGGAGCTCAGGGTCTATATAACATCAAGAAGAATGTCTCCATGAATGCCTGGGCCAGAACAGAGAGCAGGTTCTACATGTAGTTAATGCTCTGTTAAAATCTGGATGTTGAATTGGACTCTGGTTCATAAAGAAAAAAAAGCATACTGAAGTGCATGTTGATCTATATGCTTACCATATAGCTTGCTTTGATAGTCTGTATTTTTTGCTCACTACAAGGAATGGTAAGGTCAAATTTTCATTTAATAACCTCTGTATTTGTGGACAGAAAAATATTGTCATTTTTAAATACTGTGCCACTTAACTGCCCATTTTTGCAAGGCCACTTAATATTTCCTGTAGCATGATTATGTGGTATTCCTGAGGTCCACTTATAAAGAGCTGTAAGTGATGCCCATTGCTTTGTAAAATACTTTTTTTTCTATTTCTGGAACAAGACCATTAAAGGGGATAATTTTGATAAACACACAAGAAAGCACAGTTTTATCTTTCTGCTTATAGCACCCGGTTATGAATAACTCTTTAAGCAGTTCTAGTCCTGTGATCAAATTGTGTCTCTAGGCATCCTGCCCTCACAGATAATATTGTAAACAGCTAGACTGATAATGCTCACCTCCAAACACAGCTCAGCACCATAAGATACTCATTTGTGACTAACATACTATATTAGTCTTCCGGAGCTGCTGGAACAAAATACCACAGACTGGATGGCTTAAACAATAGAAATTTATTTTCTCACAGGCTAGAAGTAAAAGATCAAGGTATACACAGGGTGGGTTTCATTGAGAACTGTCTTCCTGGCATGCAGGCAGCTGCCCTCTTGCTATGTCCTCACATGGCCTAGCCTATCCTTTGTGCCCATGTGCAGAGAGAAAGGACTCTGCTGTCTTTTTCTCTTTACAAAAGGACACTAATTCTATCGGGTTAGGGCCTCTCCCTTACGACTTCACTTCATCCTAATTGTTTCCCTAAAGGCCTATCTCTGAATACAGTCACATTAGGCATTAGGGCTTCAACATATGAATTTGGTGAGAACACCATTCAGTTCATAACGCATACACAACCATATAGGATTAAAATTAACAAAACTTACATGATTCAGATAGCCCAGTCTCTGCTTTGTTTATACTATTATTTTCCTCCTGACTTAGTTAATATTTACTTTAAGTGGTATATCTATTTTAATAAAAAATTTATTTTACTTTTATAACTTATGCTGTTCTTCGTCGACTGCAAAATTGACATGAAATTTTAAACTATATGTAGGTAAAAGGAGTATTTTAACTTGATCCAAACACTACATGGGATTTTCTAAGGGTAACTTGGTGCACTCTTAAAGTAAGATCTTTTATTATGGCCATTGCTTAGAAAAACAAAATTTTCAAGTTCAGAAAACCTTGGTTTTTGCCTATGAATTATTGAATTTTAAATGATGATTTTTACATAGGTTAAGTGCCTTGATTTGGAAAAAGTTCAATCTAGATACAAAAATATTAGTTACACCATAACAAAACAACTTGTGAAATGGATCAGAGGAACCATCCCCAGGGACTTGGAAATGAATTGCTTACTATAGTCTGTAGTAAATACCCTAATTTTCATTTCCAAAATAGTTATATAGCATGGGTTTCCTAGAACAGAGTGCGGCTCTCCCAGCTGGTGTTACTGGTAGAAGAGAGCGTTCACTTAATTTTCTGCCTATATTTACTAAGATGTTTGGTGTGGTTTTATTGTGAATATTTGTTCCTGTGTTTTTTCCTCCTGTCCTTCAGAGAATCAAGTCTGTATACTGAGCTTTAGCAATGCATTCCCACTGCAGTTTCCTACCTTTTATAAGGGAGAATAACTAGGAGTATAAACAATTTGTTAGAAGCAGATGAATCTTAATATCTATTTAGCAAGTACTGGAAACTGAAAAACAGGTTTACACTCCACATTTTGCATTTTTTCTTTCTCTATCTTCTCCTGAATATCAAAAATATCTTTAAAAGCCATATATATGAATAGGAAGATTAAAATCTTAGGGGTAATTTATAGTTGATACATAAACAATATTAGTAAGATATCTGTGTGATATAGGAAAATGTTTAATCATATAGTATATATTGATATCTTTAGAGAAATCATTTAGATTGTTTTTCTAAGTCTCTCATGATAAGTTTTGTGGGCACTCAACATCCTGTGAGTTGATAAATCAATGAAATTTCATTAACCATCACAAAGATTATGAAATCTGTAGTTATTTCAGAATAGAGAAGTCATGGCATCAGGCCAATGGCTTGAAAAAAAAAATACACAGAAATTTAAAAATTAGAGCTAAAATATTTGGTGTTAGTTTCTCTCGGAAAATGTATGCATCAAAACAAATGATGCCTAAGACAGAAAACCTGGTTTTGTGCAAAAATCTTCTAAACCTTTTAGAGACAATCAAGTCAGTGAAACAGAAATAGTGTAAAAATATACTTTATCAATATGCATTATTCATTTTACTTTGCTATTTTTAAGACACGTAAATGTGTTCCATTTGCAAATAAATATTTATCTCAATTATTGCTACTTGAGCATGTAATTTAAAATCAATGTGCACACACATACATAAAATGTAAATTGTAAGTATTATTGCATCCCTTGCCTGTTAGATGACTTTAATTTTATCTGTCATTATTGAATGAGAACTTGAAAATAACCAATAAATATGATAGACAAAAAATGAAAGGGAAGGATGTGTTTTGTACTCAGGAGTGCAATTGGAGTGATTGACAAAGCATATTTAGGGAGTCAGATTTCAGTCACATCAGAAACATAATATATACCTCACTGTATTTGTCAGCTTGGGCTGCTATTACAAAATACCACAGACTGGGTGGCTTAAACAACAGGAGTTATTTCCTCACAGTCTGGAGGCTAGAAGTCTGAGATCAGAGGTCTAGCATGGTCAGGTTCTGGTGAGAGCTCTGTTCCTGGCTTGCAGATGGTCGCCTTCTCACTATGTCCACACATGGCACAGAGAGAGCTCTGGTGTCTCTCCCTCTTCTTATAAGGGCACCAGCTCTTTGGGTCAGGGTTCCACCCCTGTCACATAAGGGAGAAGTTTTGATTGTGTACTGGATGTTTTATATGAAAGTTTTATTGATGATTAAAACTTGGTATGATGCTCTTTTCATCCCAATATCATTTTTCTTTTGCTCTGATAGGTACCTAATTTAGAGAAGCTAGTTTTGCCTGAAAACTAAGTTTTGCCTGATAATTATCTCAATAAGAAATTGAGATAATTTAAATCTAGGCTTTTGACTCTGAAAAGTGAATCTATTTCCAGTTCATCTGTACTGCTAGGGGTCCAACTAAAACCTTGAGTATTTTCCAGAGACACTACTCCTTAGTAGACCCTAAATTCTAATTTGTGTTCTTCAAACCTGTCAAAAACTCTGCTCAAGTTATTAGATTCTCAGCCACAGCTTCCAAAAATGCCAAACCTCCTGGAATTTTTATCCTCTGGGAAGGAATTGCAGCAAATATCTGGCCCCCTATCTGTTGTCATGGATTTCAGTCTCAATTCCACACTTCATTGGCAGCTTTTTAATCTATACAACACATTTTCATAACTAATTTTCACCTTTACAAATTGTTTTCAACATTAGGGTTGATCAAGACAACCTAGCACACAAACACCAAAATAATTATGTGTTAGAAATAAAATACGTTTGAAAGACAAGCCCTTATCTGAATTTTGGGAAGGCAGAGAGCACTTCCTATTCATCATTTTATACATGGTATAAATTTGCCTGGGATATAGGGAATGTACAATTCATTGCTTCTGGATGTTTTCATAAATAAATGAAAATGTTCATTTCATTTCTCACAAGGAAAAAAAATAATCAATCCAAGAGCAGGAATCCAAGACATACAATAAAGACTGGTGTTATTAAAAATGTATATTTATCTGTCCTCTTTGATTATTGTCTCACTCTCTTTAAATTAATTCTTTAGTAGTTTTCTACAATATGGATTTGACAGTTCTTACAATCTGAGCTGTAGAGACAAGTCAACTTTGAAATAAAATTATGGTTTAATTATATTTCTCCCAACTAATTATAGCAAGAACCTTGTAATGAAAAAAAAAAATTATTGATGTTCTCCTATTGCTCACAATTTTTTTTTTATTCCATGGGATAAAATAAATGATGGAATTCTATTTTCACATGAATATTTTTCAAATACCCTTGATTAAAAGAGATAACACTTATTTTTTTTCCTAAGAAATGATAAATTGGGGAAGTAAGAGAGACCTTTAGGAATATGTAAAACCCAATTAAGCATTCTTTTAAGTATTGGGTTATGTGAGTTAATGTTCTTTAAAATATCAAGCTGAAATTTTCAAAGATGAGCAAAATACAAATGGTAGCAATGGATCATCACATAAATAATTTTTAAAAATCATCCTCTAATCTTTTTAATCATAAAATTGTTCACAAAAGGAAACTTTTCAGTTTTCTTTTGCAATTTTTCAATTTTAATTTTTCAAGAGAAGAAAATGCTTTGTGTAAAGAGGCAAATAATTTGTTATTACAGTAAAAAGAAAAAATATATACATACTAAGATAATTTCAAAGCAACCACTTTTATGTTAAGATTGTGAAAACTACAATAAAACTCAGCATTTAAATTCCATTACGAGTCATTCTAAATGCATTGCCAAAGAAGTTAATAATTTGAGAATTCCAAAATATTCAATGCAAATTATTAATCAATAAACCCATTTGTACCCAGAACAATTTAGTGTCACTTACTCAAGGATTATTTAGTTCAAGGATTATCTCGAATCACCAAATTTTTTTCTATCTACTGTATTTTTTTCTACAATATTCTAACAAGCTGTTGTTTTTCCCAACTTAAAAAATGAACTATCTGACTTCTGGTTTCCTGTCATGCAGCAGATAAGGAGCTTAGAAGTTGTAATTCCATCCTAACAAGTAAAAAGCTGAAACAACTAAAAAATCAACAATCCTCCTTAGATCTGTCAGAAAAGTGAGCTTGCAGGGCAAACCACTGTCCCCAAACTGGAGAGACAGATGAGCAGACATAGAGTATCAGTACTAACCAGGGCAGCAATTTCTGCAGTAAGCACTGTTTTGGTTGAGAAAGCTAACCGTAATTGAAAAATTTCTGGTGGCTCAGCAAGGAGAAGTCTGAGAGTTAAAAACTCCTTGGAGATCCAGTCACTGGAGAATATTTACCTTCACATTGTGATTTTTACTTTCAGGAAGTCTACAGGTCCTCATGGCAAATATTAGAGAAAAATCTCAAGCATCTGGCAGGGGGAGGCAAAATGGAACTATTTTGAAATATTGCAGCACATTCTGCTCCTCTTTACAAGGCCAGCCCTCAGGAGAAACAGTTTTACCAGAGCCTAAAGTGCTGGGGTTCTATTAGGATCTAACCCACCTGGGACATGGCAATACCCAACTCCAGCTGGCTCTAATGTTCCACATGAGGAAAGGGAAATGCCCAACGCCAGCCCCCTCTAGTTATCCTATCCCACCAAAATGGGGGGAAAAACCCTGAGAGGCACTAGTGAAGTTTACAATCCAGGGGTATAGACTCACCAAAACACCGAGACCTAGTCATAGGACTATAGAATAATTTCCCATTCTACTACCTTCCTATGGCCTATTTACAAGGATTCATTTTACCCAGGTTAACATATAGACCTTTCAACAACAACAGGAACAAAAATATGAAAGAAACGTACTAAAAGAAAAACAAAAACGTAGTTTGAAGAAGCTGAACCAACGTGAAAGCCAGAGTCAGACATGGCAAGAATGTTTGGAATTATCAGACCAGGAATTTTTAGAAACTGTGATTAATATGCTAAGGGTTTAAATGGAAAAGTAGATAACAAGCAAAAACACATGGGTAATGTAAGCAGAGACAAATTTTAAGAAAGAAAAAAACAAAAGAAATGCTAGTTTGATTTCTGGTTCCTCATAAAAGGAGCTCTGAAGTCACCACTTTGTCTTAACAAGTAGAAAACTGAGAGAATGAAAAATCAACAACTCTTTTGTGACTCATAAGGAGATAAGGAAACAGAGAAAATCACTGCCTCCAAGATCTGAGAAACCAAAAGGCGAATACCAAGAATAATAACTCACCGGATCAGACTCCTGTAGAAAGCCCCTGGAGAAACAGTGCCAGAGTAGAGAAACCAGACTCAAATTGGCGAATTCGTTGGAGGCTCAGCGTGGACAAGTCCGAGTGTAAAAACTCCAGGGGGCCAAGTGATAGGGGCTCCGCACAATTTTGAGAGATTTACCACCATGAGCTCAACAGGCTCCCACAGTAAGTATCAGAGAAAAATCCCCTTCAGCTTCAGACTGTGGAAGTAGAAGAGCAACTGTTTTGAAATACACCAGCGCTCTCTCTGTTCTTAACAAAGCCTGCCCTTAGCAGAAATGTTAACCAGTACCTAAATGGCTGGGGAATTATCAGAGCCTAACTGACCTGGGGAAGAGAGCTACCCAACCCCAGGCCATTCTAACCATCCTCTCCCACCTAAGGAGAGGAAAAATAAAAATAAAAACACTTGTCACGTTCACAGTCCAGAGGCATAAGCTCAGTAAAAGGCTGAAACCTAATCATGGCACTATATAAAGCTTCCCCTTCCCATACACCTTACCATCATATTACTAAAGCCTATTTTTTTTTTTTTATTGAAGTATAGTTGATTTACAATGTTGTGTTAGTTTCTGGTATACAGCAAAGTGATTCAGACCATATATATTTTTTTTTTCGTATTCTTTTCCATTATAGGTTATTACAAGATATAGAATATAGTTCCCTGTGTTATACAGTAGGACATTGTTGTTTATTTTATATATAGTAGTTTGTATCTGCAATCCCAAACTCTTAACTAAAGCCTTTTTTTTGCAGTTTCTTTTACTAGGTACATCACATCCAGCTATTGCGAAAATATTAGAAGGCATACAAAAAGGCAAAAAATACAATTTGAAGACTCAGAGTAAACATCAGAAACAGACATGACAGGAAAAATAGAATTATCAGACCAGGAATTCAAAATAACTATGATTAATATGCTAAGGGCAGGGCTACCCTGGTGGCGCAGTGGTTGAGAGTCCGCCTGCCGATGGAGGGAACACAGGTTCGTGCCCCAGTCTGAGAGGATCCCACATGCCACGGAGCGGCTGGGCCCGTGAGCCATGGCCGCTGAGCCTGCGCGTCCGGAGCCTGTGCGTCCGGAGCCTGTGTTCCACAATGGGAGAGGCCACAACAGTGAGAGGCCCGCCTACCACAAAAAAAAAAAGAAAAAAAAAATGCTAAGGGCACTAATGGATAAACAACATGCAAGAATAGACGGGGAATGTAAACTGAGAGATGGAAATCCTAAAAAGAATGTTAGAGATGCAAAATACTGTAACATAACTGAAGAATGTTTTCATGGGCTTATTAGTAGATTATACACGGCTGAGGATAGAATCTCTGAGCTTGATGATATCTCAATAGAAAATTTGAAAACTGAAACACAAAGAAAACAAAAATTGAAAAAAACCCCCACCATACTATCCAAGGACTTTGAGAAACTACAAAATATGTAATATATGTATACTGGGACCACCAGAAAGAGAAGAATAAGAGAAAATAATAGAATAAATATTTGGAATAATAATCAGTGTGCATTTTCCCAATTTAATGTCAGATACCAAACCATAGATCCAGGAAGCTCAGAGAATACCAAGCAGCATAAATGTCCCAAACAAACAAAAAATGTAAAACACCTTGGAATATAATTTTGAAAATACATAAAATCAAAGATAAAGAAAAATCCTGAAAGAAGGCAGAGGGAACTCCCCCTCCACCTTACCTATAGAGGAACAAAGACAAGAATTATATCGGACTGCTCAGAAACGTTGCAGTGAAAAGAGAGTAGAGTGAAATATTTAGTGTTGAGAGAGAGAAAAAAAAACCCCACTAACCTAGAATTCTGTGCCATGCAAAATTATCTTTCAAAATTGAAGAAAAATAACCACTTTCTCAAACAAACAAAAACTGAGGGAACATGTTGCCAGTAAACCTACCTTGGAAAAAAATGTTGGAATAAGTTCCTTTAGAGAGAAGAAAAATAATATAGATCAGATACTTGGACCTATATAAAGAAAGAAACAGCATCAAAGGATTAGGTTAAGGTAAAATAAAAACTTTTTAAAAATTCTTAATTGATCTAACAGATAACACTTTGTTCAAAATAACAATAGCAACAATATATTTCATGTATGCTCATGTATATAAGTAATAAACACACATATATGTACATATATACATATATATGTATACATATATGGTTATATATAAGTGAAATGAATGATATAAATGACACAAGGGACAGGAAAGAGGAAGTAGGATTATTTTGTTATTGTAAGGTACTCACACTGCCTGTAAATTAGTATAGTATTATTTGAAATAGACTTGGATTAACTGTAAGTGTATATTGCAAAATCTAGGGCAACCACTAAAGAAAGTAAAAAAAAAAAAAAAGAGAAGTATAATAAACATGCTAAGAAAAGAGAGAAAATGGAATAGTATAATTACATTTTATGTAATATATATAAATAATAGTAAAATTATGCTCAATTAACACCACAAAATGTACAAAAAGAAAACAGAACAAATGAACCAAATATAAAATAAAAAAATATGATATATACTAATCCAATAATATATGTAACCACTTTGACTGTCAATGGTCTAAATGTGCCAATTAAAAGAGACTGTCAGAGTGGATTAAAAAATAACTGCTAACCATATGTTACATGTAAGACACTCACTTTAAATATAAATACACATGTAGAGTAAAAGTAAATAGATGGAGAAAAAATACGATGTGAAGATGAATCAAATGTTAGCAGGAGGGGCCATGTTAATTTCAGACAGAGAGGACTTCAAAGCAAGGCAAGTTACCAAGGATAAAGGGCATTACAAAATGAAGGGGGTCAATTCTCTAAGAAGACTTAACCATCCACTATGTGTATACACCTATAAACAGAATGTCAAAATACGTGAGGCAAAAACTGATAGAACTGCAAGGAGAAATAGATGAAATAGATGAATTCACTAACATAGGTGGAGACTTCAACACCACGCTATCAGAAATTGAAAGATCCAGCAGGCAGCAAATCAGTAAGGACATAGATGAACTCAAGAGTATCAGCAATCAACTGGATGCAATTGACATCAGAGAAAACTTCATCCAGCAAAAGCAGAATACGCATCCTTCTCAGACTCACATGCAACTTTCAACAAGATAGACCACATTCTGGGCTACCAAATACACATTTAATTTAAAAGAAGGAAATTATACAATGTCTACTGTCAGACAACAATGGAATTAAACTAAAAATCAATAACAGAGAGATAAATAGAAAATCCCCAAATACTTGGATGTTAAACAATACACTTCTAAATAACACATAGGTAAAAGAATAAATCGCAAATTAAAAATTACTTTTAATGAAATTGCAAACAATCTTCCAAAACTCACACAAGAAGAAAAAGACAATCTAAATAGGCCTATACCTATTAAATTGAATAATTAATAGCCTTCCAAAACAGAAAGCATCAGGCCCAAATAGGTTCATTTATATATCCTACTAAACACGTAAAAAGAAATTATACAAATACTCTACAATCTCTTTCAGAGGATGGAAGTAGAAGGCACACCTCCTAACTCATTCTATGAGGCCAGGATTATCCTAATACTAAAACCAGAAAAAGACATTTAAAAAAGGAAAACCATAGAGAATATCTTTCATGAATATAGATCCAAAAATCCTCAACAGAACACTAGTAAAATGAATTTAACAATGTATAAAAAGAATTATACACCATGACCAAGTGTGATGTATCCTAGGTTTATAAGGCTGGTTCAGCATTTGACAATTAACTAATATAATTCATCACATCAACAGACCAAAAAAGAAAAACCACATGATCATATCAGTAGGTGCAGAGAAAGAATTTGACAAAATTCAAACATCCAATCATGATTAAAACTGTCAGTAAAGTAAGAATAGAGGGGAAATCTCTTGACTTGATAAAGACTAAATTTATACAAAAAAAATCCTACATCTACCATCATACTCAATGGTGAGAAAATTGAGGCCTTCTCACTAAGATCAGGTACAAGGCAGTGTCCCCTCTCACCACTAATTTTCCACATCGTAGTGGATTCCCTTGCTAATGCAAAGAGGCAATCAAAGGAAATAAAAGGTACACATGTTGTGAGGAAGAAATAAAATTGTCTTGTCACAGATGACAAATGTATGTGTAGAAAATCTGAAAAAAAATTGACAAAAATTTCTAGAACTAATAAGCCATTATAGTAATGTTGCAGGATACCAGGTTAGTATACAAATTCCAATCACTCTTCTATATAAAAGCAATGAAAAGTAGAATTTGAAATTTAATCACAATTCCATTTACTTTAGCACACAAAAATACGAAATACTTAAGTATAAGTTTAACTAAATATGTACACAATCCATTTGAGAAAAAATACAAAACTCTGATGAACAAAGTCAAAGAACTAAAATAAATGGAGAGATATTCCATGTTTATGGAAAGGAAGACACAATATTGTCAAGAATCTAGTACTTACCAATTTGAACTATAGATTCAATGCAATCCCAAATAACTCAGCCAGTTATTTTGTAGATATAGACAAGCTAATTCTAAAGTTTATATGGAGAGACAAAAGACCCCGAATAGTCAACGTAATACTGAAGGAGAAGAATAAGTTTGGATGACTGACCTGACGCTACCTGACTTCAAGACTTACTATAAAGCTACAGTAATAAAGACAGTGTGGTACTGATAAAAGAATAAACAAACAGATGGATGGAACAGGATAGAGATTCTAGAAATAGACCTATATTAATACAGTCAAATGATTTTTGACAAAAAAGCAAGAATAATACAAGAGTAATACAAAAAAGTCATACTCTTCTCAACAGATGGTGAGAGGACAACTGGATACCTACATGCAAAATAACAAATCTAGACACAGACCTCATACCCATCACAGAAATTAACTCAAAATGGGTCAAGGCCTGAATGTAAAACACAGTACTATAAAACTCCTAGCAGATAACAATAAGGAAATGTAGATGACCTTGAGTATGGTGATAACTTTATAGATACAAGATCAAAGGCACAATCCATGAAAGAAATCATTGATAAGCTGGACTTCATTCAAATTAAAAATTTCTTCTCCGAGAAAGACAATGTCAAGAGAATGAGAAGACAAGCCACAAACTGGAAGAAAATATTTGAAAAAGATACATCTGATAAAGGACTGTTTTCAAAAATATACAAAGAACTCTACAATAACAATAAACAGCCTGATTTTTAAAAAAGCCAAAAACCTTAACAGACACTTCACCAAAGAAGATATACAGATGGCAAACAAGCATACAAAAAGATGCTCCACGTCATACATGATCAAGGAAATGCAAAATGAAACAACAACAGGATACTCCTATACACCTATTAGAATGGCCAAAATCCAAAACACTAACCACACCAAATGCTGACAAGGTTGTGGAGCAACAGAACTCTCCTTCATTGCTGGTGGGAGTGCAAAATGGTATAGTCATTTTGGAAGACAGTTTGGCAAGTCTTACAAAACTAAACATAATCTTACTGTACAATCTAGCAATTGTGCTCCTTGGTATTTACCCAAAGGAGCTGAAACATTATGTCTAAACTAAAACATGCAAGAAATATTTATAGCAACTTTATTCATAGTTGCCAAAACTTGGAAGCAACCAAGATGTCCTTTGGCAGGTAAATGGATAAAATGTGGTAAGTTGTTCACAATGAAATACCATTTAGTGCTAAAAAGAAATGCATTATCGAGGCATGAAAAAATATGCAAAAGCCTTAAATGCATATTAATCAGTAAAAGAAAGCAATCTGAATGGCTATACACTGTACAATTCCAGCTATATGACACTCTGGAAAAGGCAAAACTATGGAAACAATAAAAAGATCAGTAGTTGCCAGTGGTTGAGGGGAGACAGTAATGAAGAGGAAGACTACAGAGAATTTTCAGGGCAGTGAAACTACTCTCTATGACACTATAATGGTTGATATATCTCATTATACATTTGTCCAAATCCATAGAATGCATAACACCAAGAATAAATACTGAGATCAACTATGGACCTTGGGTGATTGTGATGTCAGTGTAGGCTCATCAATTGCAACCAAAGTACCATGTTGGTGTGGGATGTTGAAGTGGAGGAGTTTGTGCATGTGTGAGGACAGGGGGTATCTAGGAACTCTGTACTTTCCACTCAATCTTGCTGTGAACCTAAAACTGCCCTAAAAAATACATTTTATTAATTTTAGAAAAGTCATCTCTACCCACTTTAAGTACCACCCTCCGTATTGCTTTTTTTTTATATCCAAAGTTTCCATTTCCAATTCCTCTCTTGACATTATTTCTTGAAACTACCATAACTGGATTTTGGCTATGTCACTTCACCAAAATTCTCTTAGCAGTGTCACTGACCTCCATATTTTTAAATTCAATGATCAATTCTCAGTCTTTATTTCTTTGGCGGTATGCGGGCCTCTCACTGTTGTGGCCTCTCCCGTTGCGGAGTACAGGCTCCGGACGCGCAGGCCCAGCGGCCATGGCTCACAGGCCCAGCCGCTCCATGGCACGTGGGATCCTCCCGGATCGGGGCGCGAACCCGCGTCCCCTGCATCGGCAGGCGGACTCCCAACCACTGCGCCACCAGGGAAGCCCTGATACAGTCATTTAATTGTTAGGTCTTCACAGTCTCCCAGTTTTTTTCTTTACTTGTTGGTGTCTCTTTTTCACTTATTGGTCCTTAATATGCTTCCAAATTTCTTGTTTGAGTGTTACAGAATCATAACTTCAATCACTTTGATTTACCATCTATACCCACTCCAGAGGTGATCTCATCCAGTTTCATGTTGAAATCTGCCAAATATATGCCCAGTATTGATCTTTTCTCTGAACTCCAGACATAAGCATAATAGACTTTTCTACATTTCAAATGTAACACATCCAATTTTAATTTCCTAACCTTCCCTTTCAAAACTGTTCCTCTCATAATCTTCCTTTTATTACATTAAGGTAATCTCATTTTCCAGTTACTCAGGTAAAATTGTTCGGCATTATCCTTGACTTCCCCTCCTGTGCTGTATCTAATATATTGACAGATTTTAGTTCTTCTCAGGATATCCAGAAGTCCAACACTTATCACCTCCTCTGCTGCAACTTTGGACCAAGCGACTATTGTATCCCTGATTCCAATTTTTGCCATCTCTCCACCACCTTGCAGGTTATTCTCAAAATAAAAGCCAGAGTGATATTTTAGAGCATTAGCCACTCCTCTGCTCAAAGCTCTCCAATTCACTTAAATCAGTAAAAAGTTAAGATACTTACTTTGACCTACAGAACCCTACATTATCTGCTCTTTCGTTATATCCCAGTCTCATCTTCTAATATTCTCCCCCTCACTCATTGTATCTTTTAACATTATACTTCTTTTTTTCCTTGGATATTACAGGATAACGCCATCCTAGGGCCTTTGAACTTGCCCATCTTTCTGACTGTAATACTCTTCCTCCAGACCTGCCTAATAGATTACTCTCTCAGCTACACTGGAATTACAATCAACAATTACTTTATTGAGCCTTTCCTGATTATCCATTTTCTTCCTCAGAACTTCCTGTACCTTTTCTTTACTTCGTTTGTCCCTGGAATCCTTATCATTCACTATGCTATATATTTTACATATTTTTTTTTATTTCTTGCCGAAATCCAAGTCCTTAAGTTCTCTTAAAAATAATATTTTTAGGGCTTCCCTGGTGGTGCAGTGGTTGAGAATCTGCATGCCAATGCAGGGGACACGGGTTCGAGCCGTGGTCTGGGAAGATCCCACATGTGCGGAGCAACTGGGCCCATGAGCCACAACTACTGAGCCTGCGTGTCTGGAGCCTGTGCTCCACGACAAGAGAGGCCATGAGGCCACGACAGTGAGAGACCCACGCACAGCAATGAAGAGTGGCCCCCACTCGCCACAACTTTTCGCACAGAAACGAAGACCCAACATAGCCAAAAATAAAAATAAATAAATAAATAAACTTTAAAAAATAAAAAATAAATAAAATTTTTAGTCTCTTTTGTTACCCCTTATATCACGAGGCCTGGTACCTTCTCAAAATGTTTTTGAAGGACAAATACAGGAATTATAATTTAAAAATTCATTATAAAAATAAATTTGTTATTAATTTACACCAAGGGTAATTTCTGAAAAATATTATTTACTAATTTAAACACAGATTTAGCATTTACCATTCTTTGGTACCAGATGTTAACTTTTCTGCTATATTCTTTATGTGAATTTTAATGTGGATTGGGTTCCTAAGCTTCTCCTTAATTTATATTCACAATTGAAAAAATTACATATCCTCTAAACAATTTACTACATCCATTTATTTTTGAGGAGAAAGAATTGTTTGCTTTATACTAAATATGTGTCAGAAAAATCAGTTTGCAAGAAAAATAAAATCTTAGGACTAGAATAGATTTTCATGCTATCTGGCTGAACATTCTCATTTTTCTTGGAAATATTTTTAAACTTAGTATTTGCTTGGATAAATATTGCAAATCACAGCTAGGCTAAGTGTGTTTATTCATCCCATCCATTTCAGGGCCAACAATAGCACATTTCTCAATTTTTCTAACAATTAAGGCTTAAATTGCTGGGTTGGAAAGAATAGATGAAAGTAGATGGTGGTAAAAGAAAACTGTGTGATCTTCATAAAAGTTAAACTATTAAATGACCCAAATCACATAAACAATATACATAATAGCAAAATGGGACAAGTACAGCAATAAAATTCATTTTGGGGTAGCAACAAACAGCACATAATGGATTCTTGGCCTTCTTTCCAGCCATTATAATCACAATAGAATGATTCCTGGGTTGTACTGTCATTGGCCTGTATAGGGAAGGCAGATGAAACTGTGCTAATTTGTTAGGCTTACAAAGACAAAGGAAATTATAGTTTGGTATTTAATGTCCATCCTTCAATTAGAGAAAATAATTGGGAAGAAAAATAGAGATAAATAAAGGCCTCTGATACAATTGTCTAGCTTTTTCCATAGAGCAAAAACAATTTTTCATTATCCTCCATACACAAATGTTCATGATACCTTCTGCCAATGAAACCTAATTAAAATTCTAATATCAAACTGTCCTGAGATTGAAGATCTACCTACTTGTTTGTCCCATCACTGGTAACATAATTTCTTTGAAAATGAAGACTTAATCCTGTTACTTACTGGCTTAAAATGCTTCTGTAGTGTCTTTGGTTTTTTAATAAATTAGATTTAGCATCCCTCCTCTGCCTATCCTCTGATCTCATCTCCTCTAAAGTCACTATTAACCCTATTCTTCTTCTACATCAACTCATTTACATAGCCTTGAATGCTTCTAAAATTCGAATAGTTTCCCATCCTTTTCCTCCTACCTGAAAACACTTCTCCCCTACTCCATGTCATCTTAATTGGTTAAAGCCAATTAAGACCAAGCTGAAGTATCACATTTCTTGACATCCTCTTACTTGTTTAGGGACATCCAATGCATTGTTTAGGTCCATGACACTTTTTTTTTTTTTTTAAATTAAAAAAAACCTCTCTCAGCCATTGGACTTTGAAATCCTTAAGCAAAATTGTAATAGTCTTTCATTTTCATATTCAATGTGCCCAATCATGTGCTATGTATTTAGTATATGCATGGTAACTCATTATTTAATGAGCTGCTTAATTATTTTACCAATCACACCAAGAATTATACTTGTTCATATTTTCAAAAATCATATAGTAGCTCTATATTCTTATCACTAAAACTCCAGGTAAAGGAACAGATTTGAGGTATCTGACCAGTGTTAAATATTAAACAGTCCACAACATGAATATAAAACAATTTTCCTGACAATGACACACTACTGAATAGTGTCAGTTATCAACATACCTGCACATATATTAACTACACTATTAATAGGTAATAAGTAGTACATTCAATAAATGTAAGCTTAAACAACTACCACACATTCTATAAATGTAAAAATAAATTATCAAATGCAAGCAGTGTTAGTGATGCTGCTGGAAATAGCTCTTTTGGTTTGCTCACAGGAATAAAAATCAGTACAAATTGTAATTTCTATTTGATGATGCACAATAAAAGACTTGAAAAGGTGGTTACTTTTAAACTCTAAAATTCCATTTCTAAAAGTTGTTTCTCATAAAAATTTAACTGTGTATTCTCCTGTGCACATATATTATTATAAAATAATAATAGTGATTGAAATTTTACATTGAAATAGTTTTTGATAAATATAACAAAAATACTGAGAATTTTATATAATATGGACAATATTCTCAATACAGATTTTACAATTATTACAATAGTCCACACCACTGTCTACGTTAACTCTTCTTTTTACACCTAAGATATATTGTAATGTCAATACAGTAATGTCAATAAATAGTCTTGTGGACATCAGGTGGACATCAAACAGAGTAAGTCAAATTTATTTTTCAAAGTATCAGAGTAGTGAAAACAGTTTTTGCTTTGGAATCTACATCTTTAATTTATTTATTTATTTTTGCTGTGTTGGGTCTTCGTTTCTGTGCGAGGGCTTTCTCTAGTTGTGGCAAGCGGGGGCCACCTCTTCATCGCGGTGCGCGGGCCTCTCACTATCAACGGCCTCTCTTGTCGCGGAGCACAGGCTCCAGACGCGCAGGCTCAGTAGTTGTGGCTCACAGGCCCAGTTACTCTGCAGCATGTGGGATCTTCCCAGACCGGGGCTCGAACCCGTGTCCCCTTCATCGGCAGGTGGATTCTCAACCACTGCGCCACCAGGGAAGCCCTCTACATCTTTAAATATGATGCTCACAAAATATTTCCATGTATTGAAGCTGAGGCATATATAGGACACAAAGCTCAAAAGGGATTATTTAAAGTGGTGATCTATAATCCTAGAGCCAAACAAACTACTGTATACACACACACAGACACATACACACACACAAACACAATTTATCTTGATGGATTAGATCAGGACTTCTGAGAATAAGCATCAAAAATAATACTATTCCCCGGTGCCTGGAACAAGCCCACGTCTCGGCAGAGCTGGAACACCTGGCTCGGGGTCCCTCCCCTCTGCCGTCACTGAGCTGCCCGCAGCCCCAGGGCAGCGCGGCCTCACTGTGTCGCGGCTCTGGAGGGGCCCCACCGGCCAAGAGGGGACCGCAGGCAGTAGTTTCAAGGGGTAACTTAGAAGAGACCTTCAAGATGGTGGAAGAGTAAGACGCGGAGATCACCTTCCTCCCCACAAATACATCAGAAATACATCTACATGTGGAACAACTCCTACAGAACACCCACTAAACGCTGGCAGAAGACCTCAGACCTCCCAAAAGGCAAGAAACTCCCCACGTACCTGGGTAGGGCAAAAGAAAAAAGAATAAACAGAGACAAAAGAATAGGGACGGGACCTGCACCAGTGGGAGGGGGCTGTGAAGGAGAAAAGTTTTCCACACAATAGGAAGCCCCTTCAAGGGTGGAGACTGCGGGTGGCGGAAGAGGGGAGCTTCGGTGCGGAAGAAAGTGCAGCAACAGGGCTGTGGAGGGCAAAGCAGAGAGATTCCCGCACAGAGGATCGGTGCCGACCGGCACTCACCAGCCCAAGAGGCTTGTCTGCTCACCCGCGGGCGGGACCTGGGAGCTGAGGCTCGGGCTTCGGTGGTCGGATCGCAGGGAGAGGGCTGGGGTTGGCGGCGTGAACACAGCCTGAAGGGGCTAGTGCACCACAGCTAGCCGGGAGGGAGTCCGGGAAAAGGTCTGGAGCTGCCGAAGAGGCAAGAGACTTTTTCTTGCCTCTTTGTTTCCTGGTGCGCAAGGAGAGGGGATTAAGAGGTCTGCTTAAAGGAGCTCCAGAGACGGGCGCGAGCCGCAGCTATCAGCACGGACCCCAGGGACAGGCATGAGACACTAAGGCTGCTGCTGCTGCCATCAAGAAGCCTGTGTGCGAGCACAGGTCACTATCCACACCTCCCCTCCCGGGAACTTGTGCCTCCCGCCACTGCCAGGGTCCCGTGATACAAGGACAACTTACCCGGGAGAACACACGGCACACCTTAGGCTGGTGCAACGTCACGCCGACCTCTGCCACCGCAGGCTCGCCGCGCATCCGTACCCCTCCCTCCCCCTGGCCTGAGTGAGCCAGAGCCCCCGAATCAGCTGTTTCTTTAACCCTGTCCTGTCTGAGTGAAGAACAGACACCCTCCAGCGACCTACACGCAGAGGCGGGCCAAATCCAAAGCTGAACCCCCGGAGCTGTGCGAACAAAGAAGAGAAAGGGAAATCTCTCCCAGCAGCCTCAGAAGCAGCGGATTAAAGCTCCACAATCAACTTGATGTGCCCTGCATCTGTGGAAGACATGAATAGACAACGAATCATCCCAAATTGAGGAAGTGGACTTTGGGAGCAACGATATATATATTTTTTTTCCTTTTTCTCTTTTTCTGAGTGTGTATGTGTATGCTTCTGTGTGTAATTTTCTCTATATAGCTTTGCTTTTACCATTTGTCCTAGGGTTCTGTCTGCTGGGTTGTTTTTATTTTGGGTTTTTTTTTTAGTATAGTTTTTAGCAATTCTTATCATTGGTGGATTTGTTTTTTGGTTTGGTTGCTCTCTTCTTTCTTTCTTTCTTTCTCTCTCTTTCTTCTTTCTTTCTTTCTTTCTTTCTTTCTTTCTTTCTTTCTTTCTTTCTTTCTTTCTCCCTTTTGTTCTGAGTCGTGTGGATGACAGGATCTTGGTGCTTCGGCCGGGTGTCAGGCCTGGACCTCTGACGTGGGAGAGCCAAATACAGGACATTGGTCCATCAGAGACCTCCAAGCTCCACATAATATCAAATGGCAAAAACCTCCCAGAGATCTCCATCACAATGACAAAACCCAGCTCCACTCAACGACCAGCAAGCCACAGTGCAGGACACCCTATGCCAAACAACTAGCAAGACAGGAACACAACCCAACCCAGTAACAGAAAGGCTGCCGAAAATCATAGTAAGGTCACAGACACCCCAAAACACACTACCAGATGCAGACCTGCCCACCAGAAAGACAACATCCCGCCTCATCCACCAGAACACAAGCACTAGTCCCGTAAACCAGGAAGCCTACACAACCCACTGAAACAACCTTAGCCAATGGGGGCAGAAACCAAAAACAATGGGAACTACGAACCTGCAGCCTGTGAAAAGGAGACCCCAAACACAGTAAGTGAAGCAAAATGAGAAGACAGAGAAAAACACAGCAGATGAAAGAACAAGATAAAAACTCACCAGACCAAACAAATGAAGAGGAAATAGGCAGTCTACTTGAAAAAGAATTCACAGTAATGACAGTAAAGATGATCCAAAATCTTGGAAATAGAATGGAAAATACAAGGAACGTTTAACAAGGACATAGAAGAAATAAAGAGCAAACAAACAATAATGAACAACACAATAAATGAAATTAAAAATTCTCTAGAAGGAATCAATAGCAGAATAACTGAGGCAGAAGAACGGATAAGTGACCTGGAAGATAAAATAGTGGAAATAACTACTGCAGAGCAAAATAAAGAAAAAAGATGAAAAGAATTGAGAACACATTCAGAGACCTCTGGGACAACATTAAATGCACCAACATTTGAATTATAGGGGTCCCAGAAGAAGAAGAGAAAAAGAAAGGAACTGAGAAAACATTTGAAGAGATTACAGTTGAAAACTTCCTTAATATGGGAAAGAAAATAGTTAAGTCCAGGAAGCACAGAGAGTCCCATACAGGATAAATCCAAGGAGAAATACGCCAAGACACATATTAATCAAACTATCAAAAATTAAATACAAAGAAAAAAATGTTAAAAGCAGCAAGGGAAAAACAACAAATAACATACAAGGGAATTCCCCATAACATTAACAGCTGATCTTTCAGCAGAAATTCTGCAAGCAAGAAATGAGTAGCAGAACATATTTAAAGTGATGAAAGGCAAAAACCTACAACCAAGATTACTCTACCCAGCAAGGATCACATTCAGTTTTGACAGAAATAAAACCTTTACAGACAAGCAAAAGCTAAGAGAATTCAGCACTACCAAACCAGCTTCACAACAAATGCTAAAGGAACTTCTTTAGGCAGGAAACACAAGAGAAGGAAAAGACCTACAATAACAAACCCCAACAATTAAGAAAATGGTAATAGGAACATACATATGAATAACTACCTTAAATGTAAATGGATTAAATGCTCCAACCAAAAGACATAGACTGCCTGAATGCATACAAAAACAAGACCTGTACATATGCTGTCTACAAGACACCCACTTCTGACCTAGGGACACATACAGAGTGAAAGTGAGGGGATGGAAAAAGATATTCCATGCAAATGGAAATCAAAAGAAAGCTGGTGTGGCAATTCTCATATCAGACAAAATAGACTTTAAAATAAAGAATATTACAAGAGACAGAGAAGAACACTAAATAATGATCAAAGAATCAATCCAAGAAGAAGATATAACAGTTGTAAATATTTATGAACCCAAAATAGGAGCCCCTCAATACTTAAGGAAAATACTAACAGCCATAAAAGGGCAAATCGACAGTAACACAATCATAGTAGGGGACTTTAACACCCCACTTTCAACAATGGACAGATCAATCAAAATGAAACTACATAAGGAAAAACAAGCTTTAAATGGTACATTAAACAAGATTACTTAATTGACATTTATAGGACATTCCAGCCAAAAACAACAGAATACACTTTCTTCTCAAGTGCTCATGGAACATTGCTCAGGATAGATCATATCTTGGGTCACAAACCAAGCCTTGGTAAATTTAAGAAAATTGATCGTATCAAGTATGTTTTCTGGCCACAATGCTATGAGACTGGATATCAATTACAGTAAAAAAAAACTGTAAAAAATACAAACACATGGAAGCTAAACAATACACTACTTAATAACCAAGAGACCACTGAACAAATCAAAGAGGAAATCAAAAAGTACCTAGAAACATATGACAATGAAAACACAACAACCCAAAACGTATGGGATGCAACAAAAGCAGTTCTTAGAGGGAAGTTTATAGCAATAAAACCCTACCTTAAGAAACAAGAAACCTCTCAAATAGACAACCTAACCATACACCTAAAGCAATTAGAGAAAGAAGAACAAAACAACCCCAAAGTTAGCAGAAGGAAAGAAATCATAAAAATCAGATCAGAAATAAATGAAAAAGAAATGAAGGAAACAATAGCAAAGATCAATAAAACTAAAAGGTGGTTCTTTGAGAAGATAAAAAAATATATATATAAACCATTAGCCAGACTCATCAAGAAAAAAAGGGAGAAGACTCAAATCAATAGAAATAGAAATGAAAAAGGAGAAGTAACAACCGGCACTGCAGAAAGGATCACAAAGGATCATGAGAGCTTACTACAAGCAACTCTATGCCAATAAAATGGACAACCTGGAAGAAATGGACAAATTCTTAGAAAAGCACAGCTTTCCAAGATTGAACTAGGAAGAAATAGAAAATATAAACAGACCAAACACAAGCACTGAAATTGAAAATGTGATTAAAAATCTTCCAACAAACAAAAGCCCAGGACCAGAGACGGCTTCACAGGCGAATACTATCAAACATTTAGAGAAGAGCTAACACCTATCCTTCTCAAACTCTTCCAAAATATATCAGAGGGAGGAACACGCCCAAACTCATTCTACGAGGCCACCATCACCCTGATACCAAAACCAGACAAGGATGCCACAAAAAAGAAAACTACAAGCCAATATCACTAATGAACATAGATGCAGAAATCCTCAACAAACTACTGGCAAACAGAATCCAACAGCACATTAAACGGATCATACACCATGATCAAGTGGGGTTTATCCCAGGAATGCAAGGATTCTTCAATATACAGAAATCAATCAATGTGATACACCATATTAACAAATTGAACAATAAAAGCCATATGATTCTCTCAATAGATGCAGAAAAAGTTTTGAACAAAATTCAACACCCATTTATGCTAAAAACCCTCCAGAAAGTAGGCATAGAGGGAAATTTTCTCAGCATAATAAAGGCCATATATGACAAACCCAGAGCCAACATCATACTCAATGGTGAAAAACTGAAACCATTTCCACTAAGATCAAGAACAAGATGAGGTTGTCCACTCTCACCACTATTGTGCAACATTGCTTTGGAAGTTTTAGCCACAGCAATCACAGAAGAAAAAGAAATAAAAGGAATACAAATCAGAGAAAAAGTAGTAAAGCTGTCACTGTTTTCAGATGACATGAAACAATACATAGAGAATCCTAAAATGCCACCAGAAAACTACTAGAGTTAATCAATGAATTTGGTAAACTAGCAGGATACAAAATTAATGCACAGATATCTCTTGCATTCCTATACACTAATGATGAAAACTCTGAAAGACAAATTAAGGAAACATTCCCATTATCAATGCAACAAAAAGAATAAAATACCTAGGAATAAACCTACCTAAGGAGACAAAAGACCCGTATGGAGAAAACTATAAGTTACTGATGAAAAAAATTAAAAATGATACAAACAGATGGAGAGATATACCATGTTCTTGGATTGGAAGAATCAACGTTGTGAAAAGGACTATACTACCCAAAGCAATCTGCAGATTCAATGCAATCCCTATCAAACTGCCACTGGCATTTCTCACAGAACTAGAACAAAAAATTTCACAATTTCTATGGAAACACAAAAGACCTCTAATAGCCAAAACAATCTGGAGAAAGAAAAACAGAGCTGGAGGAATCAGGCTCCTAGACTTCAGATTATACTACAGAGCCACGGTAATCAAGACAGTATGGTACTGACACAAAAACAGAAATATAGATCAATGGAACAGGATAGAAAACCCAGAGATAAACCCACACACATATGGTCACCTTATTTTTGATAAAGGAGGCAAGAATATACAATGGAGAAAAGTCAGTCTCTTCAATAAGTGGTGCTGAGAATACTGGACAACTACATATAAAAGAATGATATTAGAACACTCCCTAACACCATACACAAAAATAAGCTCAAAATGGATTAAAGACCTAAATATTAGGCCAGGCACTATCAAACTCTTAGAGGAAAACATGCAGAACACTCTATGACATAAATCACAGCAAGATCCTTTTTGACCCACCTCCTAGAGAAATGGAAATAAAAACAAAAATAAACAAATGGGACCTAATGAAACTTCAAAGCTTTTGCATAGCAAAGGAAACCATAAACAAGACGAAAAGACAACCATCAGAATGGGAGAAAATATTTGCAAATGAAGCAACTGACAAAGGATTCATCTCCAAAATTTACAAGCAGCTCATGCAGCTGAATATCAAAAAAAAACCCAAACAACTCAATCCAAAAATGGGCAGAAGACCTAAATAGACATTTCTCCAATGAAGATATACAGATTGCCAACAAACACATGAAAGGATGTTCAACATCACTAATCATTAGAGAAATGCAAATCAAAACTACAGTGAGGTTTCACCTCACCCTGGTGAGAATGGCCATCATCAAAAAATCTAGAAACAATAAATGCTGGAGAGGGTGTGGAGAAAAGGGAACAATCTTGCACTGTTGGTGGGAATGTAAGTTGATGCAGCCACTATGGAGAACAGTATGGATCTTCCTTAAAAACCTAAAACTAGAACTACCCTATGACCCAGCATTCCCACTACTGGGCATATACCCTGAGAAAACCATAATTCAAAGAGTCATATACCACAATATTCATTGCAGCTCTATTTACAATAGCCAGGACATGGAAGCAACCTAAGTGTCCATCAACAGATGAATAGATAAAGAAGAAATAGCCCATATATACAGTGGAATATTACTCAGCCATAAAAAGGAACGAAATTGAGTTATTTGTAGTGAGGTGGATGGACCTAGAGTCTGTCATACAGAGTGAAGTAAATCAGAAAGAGAAAAACAAATACTGTGTAGTAACACATATGTATGGAATCAAAAAAAAAAAAAGGTTCTGAAGATCCTAGGGGAAGGATGGGAATAAAGACTCAGACCTACTAGAGAATGGACTTGAGAACACAGGGAGGGGGAAGGGTAAGCTGGGACGAAGTGAGAGAGTGGCATGGACATATATACGCTACCAAATGTAAAATAGATAGCTAGTGGGAAGCAGCTGCATTGCACAGGGAGATCAGCTTGGTGCTTTGTGACCACCTAGAAGGGTGGGATAGGGAGGGTTGGAGGGAGGGAGACGCAGGAGGGAAGAGATATGGGGATATATGTATATGTATAGCTGATTCACTTTGTTATAAAGCAGAAACTAAC
This sequence comes from Lipotes vexillifer, assembly GCF_000442215.2. Lineage (NCBI taxonomy): Eukaryota > Metazoa > Chordata > Mammalia > Artiodactyla > Lipotidae > Lipotes > Lipotes vexillifer. The sequence goes on along the minus strand of NW_006791822.1, from coordinate 4,829,227 downwards.
ACACCATTGAAAAGAAATTATACTCCAATAAAGATGTTAAAAATAATAATAATACCATTACCTCATCTTGCAACATCATTTTTTCTTATTTTTCCCTTTCTCTTTTCTCTATTTTTCCTTTCTTCTCTTCTCTTTTCTTTTATATTTCATTATTCTAAAAATGTTGGCTATGATCACTAACTTTGATTCACAGACAATTAATGCAATATGATTCCCAGTGTTTAAAAGGTTACTGTACCTTTCATGCTCATTGGATATATTTATATGCTCTATTCACCACTAAATAGTGTCATATTTCTAATTGTCACAAAATTAACATGAAAATGGGCTTAGAAATGTATAAATCTCTTATGACTTGTAAGGGTAAATATTTATTTAAATTTTTTAAATAAATTTTTAAAGGTTACTTTCCATTTACAGTTATTAAAAAATATTGGCTATATTCCCCAAACTATTGGGTGTAAGATAGGCTTGACGGTAAATATTTTAATATATTTATTAGTCATAAAGAAATAATCAGAAAAATCCATATTACGGTATATTGCAGAAGACAACTAACCTATTCAAAATGTGGCAATTTTGAAAGAAAATATAAAAACTGTTTAAGATAAGTAAGATGGAAGAAAAATAGCAACAAAATATTTTATGAATAATTAGAATTGATTTGAATTTTAAAGCTATAAAATATATTTTGGAACAAGAAAATAATTTTTAATTTAGGCCTAGAAATATTACATAATGGAATAAAATTATCATTCATTTTCTTTTGTGTGATAATAGCATGATAGCTAGGTAGAGAATATCCTTTTTAGGAGATACATTCTGAAGTATTTAGGGTTGAAGTATCATGCGGTCTATAGCTTACTTCTACACGGGAGAGAAAGAAAAGAGAGATTAATTCAGTAAATAAGGTAAAATGTTAATCACTGTTAAATTTAGGTAGAGGATAGATGTGTTTATTTTCCTAATCTTATTTGTTCTTAATTTTCATATGAAAAGTTCTGAAATGTATGTTTGCTATTAACATTCATTCATTACAAAACATTGAAATGCAGAAATACAGATAAGGAGAAGAAACATATCTATAATTCTATTACCAAATCAACAGTAATTACTATTTTACAGCCTGGTATAAATTCTATCATTCTATAATATAATTTTATTCATACAAATACTATCTTTGTGCAATTTATTTACATGTGGCTTTATAGCTTGCTTTTTAAGCATAAAGTGCATTTTTAACAAATTTTGGTTTTGTGATCATTATGAGCATTTTCATTTTGCATTCTTTATTAATATGCTCAAAGGGTATTAACACTGCTTGGAAATCGAACTGAAACTTCCCTAGTCCATTCACTTTCCCAGTCTCCTAGGTGAATACTGAGTGCCTTCTCCTCTCTTAAAATCTTCAACTACCCACCTCATCTTCTCATTCTTAAATGATGAACTTGGTTTCTATTTCATTCAGTAAATTTAAGTGATCAGAACAGAACATCCAATGCCGCAATCACACAGATGTATGTGTCCATGAGTATCTGCCACATACATTATTTTCTTTACTCTTACTCTGGATATACTGTCCACAGCACTGGCTAAGACCAATGTCTCCAGTTTTGTACTAGACCATATGACTTATCTCCTACTTGAGGATATTCTTTTCACAAATGTCTATTTTCTCTTCTGCATTATCATCCCTTCCTCTTCCTGGAAATTTCCCATCAGTGAACATATATGTTTTAAAAATTCTCATGACAACATTTATCCATCAGGCTGCCACCCAGTTTTCCTCCCTCCTTCTAGAGAAGAACTGCCATTCTCTTTTGAACACTCTATGTCATTTATTTGTTCTTTTAAAGGTTACCAATCACTTCCATGTACAAGTCACCCATGTAAAAATAGACCTAAGCTCCAGTGGTGGGTACTGAGGACTCATCTCACTGGACCTCTCAGCACTTGATAAGAGTAATTAATCTCTTGCTCTAGAAACATTCAAGTGACATTCATAATCTCATATTTAACCTTACTTTATTCCTCCTTCTCAGTCTGATTTGATGTCTTGTCCTCTTTTCCATGGGCTATAAACATTGGCCTACTCTGGGGCTCTACCCTTCCATTTCCCTTTGCTAGCTGCACTTACCCCTTTGGTGATCACAACCAGTAGATATCTTCCATCTGTCTACATCTTTCTTAATATCTCTCAATAACATTATATACTATCCTATAAAGAAGTCCTATATAGCTTTTCTTAGATTTATTTCCAGACAACTTATAGTTTTCATGCTATTGTATTTTAAATTTTATATTGTGTTTGCTGCTGGCATATGATGGACAATTGTGAGGTTGCTTATGAAAAAATATTTCTAAATAAATGTTATGTAATTGGATTGAGTATTGTTCTTGAATTAGATCAATGTTCTATAAGTAAGATCATTCAATAAATTTCTGAGCTTATTCTACATTCATCCTGAAGTTTTTCACCAAGGAGCAGTGTCTAAATTACCTTTTATTTAAATTCTTGAGGTGTGTATCCTTCTTATAATTATAAGCTACCTTCCACAATATTATACACATAGTGGACACTCAAATATGATTTGAGGTATGAATGAATAAGAAGAATGTGAATGAGCAGCCCTGAGGAGAGACACTTATTCAGGTCTCCATTACTAAATAAATTGCATTATTTAACAATTATTTGGGTTAATGTTTGCCAATAGACTGATGAGAATATATGATTGTCATAGTTTTATCCCACAATTACACCATTTCAGTGATGTAATTTCTTGTACATAGAAGTTTAATTAAATAGTTGTTGGATTAATAAAGGCAGAGAGAAATGATATATATAATGAGAAGAAAAAATAATTATGATGATCTCTACCTAATGAAAACATAGTAAGAAATAAAAATAAACAAAGTCTTCAGAATCCACCAAGTGGAAAAAAACAATAGAAAGTGGTTGGATCCTGTCTGAAAGACAATAAGTAATCATTTAAGTAATTATTATCATTAAATGTAATACGCATCTTTTATATATCAGATAAGATGCTAAGACATTTACACAGCTGATCTATTTTAGCCCTCCAAATTCTATTTTGTTGAGGAGGGAGAAGTTAGAGATGTTAACATGTCTGAGCTGAACAACCAGTAAGAGACTGCTTAGAACATCTGTATACGCAGACAATAACTAGTTGTTCTCCAAGAGTTTGGATTAATTTTTTGAAATCCATTTACTTTTCTGAATTCTTTCAATGGTCAGACTCTAAGCTCAGATCAATTGATAAATGAATAATAAATCTAACCTGATTAACATGTGAATCCCTGAGCTTAGAGTCTGACTTATTAATGGTACTACTTATTCTCTGTACAGTGTAAGACTGTGGGGAATTCCCATTTCACTTGTACCAAATTTTGATTTTTTTTATAAAAAGTTCAAGCTAAGACAGAAGCACTATAAACAGGTCAGGAAAGCATCCTGAGTTAGGCCACATTTATAAATATCTAAGAAAAATAATATCCAAATATTCTCAAATTGTTGTTCACACAATACAGAAAGTGTTCTTTAAAATTATGTACTTTCCATAAGGAATACAGCCCATACTGCTCAGCCAGTATTCACACATTGTCAGTTGAAAGACAGTTAATGTATGTGCAATTTTGTTGTACAATGAGACAGCTGCGTTGCTTTATAGTCAAAACGATGGAAAAACTTCACTCAGAAATGTAATCACAAAGCACAGCTTAGCAAAATTTAGAATTGTAAAATAATACACATTTCTGATCAGGTCTGGGTAAACCTTTCATTTTTGTTGCTGTCAACCTTCTGACAAGAATAGCTTCTCAGTTCTGTTTGAGAAAATAAAAGTGTTTTCAAGTGAATGTATTTCTGACAATGTAGACCTTAAATCATTTTTCGAATCTTGCTATTTGACCATTAATCCTATCTATGGTTATATAATGCATATATATGTAAAAAATTACTCACTGATATTTATAAAATAAATTTATTAAAGGTGTATATTTTTGGTTTAACAAGCCCTAGTTTGTCTCAGTTGTCAGTTTTATAGTCTACAATGCTTTAGAAAGTAAACACAGATTTACGGTCATTCAAAGGCAGGCTTTCTCACATTAGTCAATACCAAATCCACGTTTCAACCACTTTCCGTTGGGAAATCTGCAAGCTTTGCCCCCTTTTGCAGTGCCTACCTACCCCCACTGTGGATCTATGTAAGTGTTGGCCAGCATTGCCCAAGGATCTCTGAGAAAGCTCTCTGCTTCATACATCAGTCATCTCTCCTGGTCATTACTCTCGGAACAAAGCCTCTCCTTCTGGTTGGGCAATTCTTGGAAGTACAATTTTCTGAATTATAGAACAATAAATAAGGAATATGTTTTTGCAGGCATTAAGAATGTTACACCTGAATAAAAAGACATTAAAATAGATGCCTGAAATGCACCCAAACTCAGAATCTTAGAAAAACAGTTAATTAAAGCTTGAAATATTCAACCAGTTTTCTCTGTAAACACAACGTCTATAAACAAAATAAAAAAGTGATCCTGGGCTTCCCTGGTAGCGCAGTGGTTGAGAGTCCGCCTGCCAATGCAGGGGACACGGGTTCGTGCCCCGGTCCGGGAGGATCCCACATGCCGCGGAGCTCTGCAAAAAAAAAAAAAGTGATCCTCACGAAGGCATATTTCTTACTAATTCGACTATATGAAGTAAAAGAAAATTATAATATTGTTTCATTGTTTCCATTTTATTCTTGAGGTATAAAGGTTCGCACAAAATGCACAAAAGCTTTAAACCATGGATGGTAAAGAATCAAAAATTTTCTTTTGCTATTAATTAGTAAATGTACTAATACAGAGATGAAAAAAGGATAATATAAAGTAACATCTATGAACCCAGTTTCCTTATTACTCCTTACTCCTATCTATTTGTGTCATTCTGTACCCTGCTTCTTCAGCTGTGATGAGTAAACCAAAACTCTCCCTTTCACTTTCTTTTCATGCTGTTTATATTTGTATTTCAAAGGAAAAGCAAGGAAGGAAGAGTGGAGAAGAAGTTTTGATTTAGTTATCTTACATGAAGGAACAAAGTATCATCTAAAACATTATAAGCAGTGAGATGAATAATCAATGAGAACATACTCCTTGCCATATCAATAAATTTTGAGTTCTTTCTATAATTATACTTATAGAAAAATTTCAACTTTCCCTTTTTATCTATTTAAGAAAATATCTGCATTGGCAAAATTGTAATTATTTTTTGAATTTTATAAAAGTTCTGAAAACATTCTTTCCAAACCTCTCTATCCCAGTTACAAGAGTGTTCAAAATTTAGAATATCCTGATCATCTTTATATTTTCTTGACCACTGAAAAGCAAAACATCTCCATGTGTTTAATAATGTATTTAATGATTAAATTGATACTTAAAAAATGTGTTCTTGGGGCTTCTCTGGTGGCGCAGTGGTTGGGGGGTCCGCCTGCCGATGCAGGGGACGCGGGTTCGTGCCCCGGGCTGGGAGGATCCCACATGCCGCGGGGCGGCTGGGCCCGTGAGCCATGGCCGCTGAGCCTGCGCATCCGGAGCCTGTGCTTTGCAACGGGAGAGGCCACAACAGTGAGAGGCCCGTGTACCGCAAAAAAAAAAAAAGAAAAAAAAAGAAAAAAAAAAATGTGTTCTTTAATTTACATTTGAAGAAGTGAAATATTTTTCACTTTTTAAAAAATTAAGCTTTCTCCCTTTTCAGTCTGGAAAATTACATTCAACTGTGTTTTCTTTTTTATTTTTTTGTATTAATGCTTAGAGCAATGTAATATTTTACTCTTTCAGATTTAAAAGATAACTTTTATAAAAGTTTACTTAAGTTCCTAATTTCTAGCTTGAAAGAAGGGAGTTAGTGAAACAAGATACAGTTCTTCCTGTTGCAGTTATTCCCAAAGTTGTAACCAATACTCATCATCTCTTCCCTCCACCAGCCATTTCTGATCCCCCTCACTCTTGGCCAGCAAGCCTGTAGTGCCCACCTTGTGGGGTAACTCAGTTAAATAACATGTACTGAAGATACTCTATGTCAACCTCGGATCGAGGCACTGAATGTGCATTGATGAGAAAAAGGATAGAATTCAGACAAAATCCTGGCCCTATTGGACCCACAATTCTCATCCTACCTTTTCCTAATACTGATTTCTGACCTTAGAGCAATGGGGTTTTTATTTATTTATTGTTTTTGTACTGACACTCAAAATTCTTCTAGAGTTTCCCTTTCCTTTCCTGACTTAATTATTACTTAAATGCTACTTCTGGTGATGCCACCATTAACTACTCTTGCTGTCTTCTTGGATCTCTAGATTTTACCTCTTTGGATCATTTGGACTCAATTAACTCTGTCTCCCAAAATAAAATATATTAACAATTGTACTCTCTAGATTGTGGACACTTAAGTGATTATTTTTCTACAGTTATTTTATAGTAAAAAGTATATTGTAGTTAATAAATAGCAAATGTTAAAAAATGCTAAACCAAATTGCTGAGAGAAAAAAGCAAGAATAAAAATCTAGAATAAAGGAATAACTGATGGAACAATATCTGTGTGGAGCCAGGAGGATGTGATCTTGACCAAGGTGCAGAGACTCGTCTAAAACAGAGGAAAGGCCTCTTACTTTGGTACAGAGAATAAGAAGGCAAGAATAGTTGTGGAGGCAGATTTTGTATATATGGAATTTAGGAGGTTCTGTCTAGTGGTCTTTGAGATATAGGAATTGAGTGCATCTGCTGTGAACTAGGTGATTTGATGAAAATGGAGAAAAGTACTGAAAACAATTGGTAAATAAATGGGAAAGA
>NW_006791822.1:4796395-4822370 GCF_000442215.2 Lipotes vexillifer | reverse complement strand
GGAAAGAGTACTGACCAGAAAGATTGCAAGGTGAAGTTTAGGGTCTTGTTGAGATTGAGATGCTAGGATTTGCAGTGGCACCAAATAATGAGGCTCTTTGATGTTTAATGTCAGTCTTGGCTGCACTTAGCAGCTTGCTGATAGTTCCTCTATAAAAAGGCGTTCCAAGAAACATTTAGAAAGAGGAAGGAAATTTCTAGCTGTAACTTGGCAGATGTTTGTGACTGTTTATTTCTGAGAACAATATTTAACTTTGTTTCCTAGAAAACAAAGCAAAATTTAAGCTAATCTGTTATATAATATCAATACTTAAATAAACATCAGTATATAGGTCTCTCTGGAGACAAAAACTTTGCTGTGAGAAAAATTCATTAGTAATCTTTTATCATGGTTTATCAGACAGACACATACACAGAATATTAACCAAAATAATGAAGTTTTTTACATGATATTTTGACCATCAAGAAATAGTCTACATTTGGATATTTCTTTCATTATGACATAAAACTCTTAAATATGCTTCAGTTAGAGTGGTGAATTTTAAGTCCTAACTACTGCATTTCATTTCTGTTCCGGTCTTAAAAAGAAACATATGCAAGAAAATAAATCTCCAATGTAGGCAAATCAATAATCAGACAAGGCTCTCACAGAAACTACCCTACTCCCAGCCCTCCATGGCTGAACCCAGTACATGGACCTACCAGATGTGCTTGCTCTTACCTCTGAAAAGTGGTACCCAGATTTGTATTACAATATGGAAACAAAAAATGAGAGAACATCCTCTGAACATGATCTAAATTGGTTAAAAAAAATGATAGGTAGACCTTGGTTCTTAACTTTGAAACAGCGATGCCACCCATTAATAAATAAAACCTGGGCTTATAAGCATCTTAGAAACCTTCCAATTAGATAATCTAGAGCAGCTGGTGATGGATGATTGGCCACAGATGAAGGCAGAAGCAAGAGGATGAGGACAAACAAAGAGAGAAGGAATAAATTTCCCCTCCTGTGGGTCAAGAGGGAAATTTTTTTAAAAAGAGAGACCATAAATGTGACCCTCCTCCTCAACCTTTATTAAATGAGAGAACAAAGACTTTGAATATTAACAAGATTCACAAATGATTTTTAAGCAAACTAACACTTAAAAGCCAGAGATCTGAAAGAATAGCTAATTAGCAATACCTCCAGACTTTCTTTCAAATAATAATGATCTCAGTGACAATCTTGGTGTAAACTGAAAAGAAACCAGTTTATTGTCACATTGTCACATGAGTGCCTTGTATTCTAATAAATATTTTGTGTTATTGACTGAAGTTAAGTTCTTATTCTTCAGTATAAAGATGCACAGCATTCTGCTGTGAAAAGTTGGGAGCCTGAAAAAAGGCTTATTCTGACAGAAAAGCATCTATTCTTACATAAAATGGAAGTCAGTGGTGATTAAAAATATATTAACTGCAAAAATATGAATGATATAAATAATTCATATCCAACAAGTCTGATTTAACTGCATTGTTATTCTAAAACTGATAAAAACAAATACAACACAATTTGTTGTAAATTTGCAATTTTATATAGACCAAATCCCCTTTATATCAAAAATCTTAGTCATACATAAAATACCAAAAATGTATATCTCTTTTGAAATTATGATTTAAATTACAGAGACAGGTTTATTTTTCAGGAAGCAGAGTGATTTCCATGTTTTCATTCTCTTAAATTAATTTTTTATAGTTTTATAAGAATTTCAGCTCTTTGTCTAAAATTGTTTTCTTTATGTGTAAGTCACTCTATCTGACTATGTATTTTAAAATTTTAGATTTATAGGATATGGACTTCCTGGAATTCCTATGGTTTTCACCTATCATATTTTGGAATACTTTATTCTTCTGAAATCCCAATGCATCTTTCGTAAGGGTGCATTAGCTCTAACAGAAGTCAGAGTAAACCTATAATATGGACAGAAGATTAAAATATCAACTAACTGAAAATTTGGAATGAATATACTGTGCTTTTAATGTACTTAGGAACTGTATTAGTTTTCTATAACAAATTACCACAAACTGGTGGTTTACAACAGCAGAAATTTATTTTTCTCACAATTCTGGAGGCCAGAAATCTGAAATCAAAGTGGTAGCAGGACTATGCTCCCTCCTAAGACTCTGGAAAATTGATTTGGGCATAAATAGATACGTGTTCCTTAATACATTTGTCTTATCTACACAGTGACACAGATGTCCAAAAACATAGGTTGCATGTATTAAAAATGCTGTTGTGGTGACTTACTTTCTTAATTTAATAAATATACACATTTTCAGGTCAACTTGAGAGTTATATTTAGGATTTCCAGTTCTGTTGTTGAAGATCTTTCTCCAATTTGTACTTAACATAGTAATTTGCTTATATGGTTGATTCTGAAAAGTATGCTGAATATGTTTGCATAGCATTAGGAATTAATTTTGTGTCATACTTTTTATCATAAGTCTATAACTATTAAAATGATATACAAATAATATTTAATATTTATGGAGCATGCACTATGTGTCAGATATTTTTTAAGTGCTTTAAATTAATTATATTATTTAATTTTTATACCAACTCTATGTGGTAGGTATTACTATTCTGTCCATTTATAGATGAAAGTAAGAGAGAGAGAAGTAATTACCAAAAGTCAACTGTCTTGCAAAAGGTAGAGTTGTGATTTGACTTCGAGTGAGGGCAAATCTAGAGCCCCTACAATTTTACATCACGTGTCAAATTTGGCCATGTGGTTTTACAAGAGAAAAAATCCTTAGTTCACATTACATTCATCTGGTAGATCAAGCATTGACAAGTTATGGCCCTCAAACCAAATTCTACATACCACTGTTTTTGTAAATTACAGCAAAACCCATTTGTTTGTATATCATCTAGAGCTGCTTTCTTGCTAAGACATTGTGGCCAGCAGCACCTAAAATATTTACTAAATAACCCTTTTTAGAAAAAGTTTACTGACCACTGGTGTAGATTATCATTATTATAATATAGTACACTTGACTTTCATATTATGAAACATGTTTCAAATCAGTCAAAAATAGTGAATATTTACAACATGTTATCATTGATGCTTTATTATATTTTCAGATATTGTAGACTCATATTGTTATAAAACATCTTAACTCAAGATTCATGATAGTGAAATTGAATTTGTAACAAAAAAGTCCCAGCAAACAAAAGTCCAGGAACATAGGGCTTCACAGGAGAATTCTACCAAACATAAAGAAGAGCTTATTAAAGACTAATATACATAACCTGTTACTTTTCTATACACTAATAATGCACTATCAGAAAGAGAAAACAAGAAAACAACTGTTTAAAATTGCATCAAAAAGAATAAAATACCTAGGAATAATCTTAACCAAAGAGGTAAAATACCTATAGTCTGAAAACTATAAAACACTGAAGAAGGAATTTGAAAATAATACAAAGAAATAGAAATATATCCCATGTTCCTGGATTGGAAAAATGAATATTGTTAAAAGTTCCATACTACTCAAAGCTTTAGATTTAATGCAATTCCATGCAAAATACCCAGGAAATTTTTCACAGAACTAGAAGAATAATCCTAAAATTTATATGGAACCACAAAAGACCCTAAATTTCCAAAGCAATCTTGAGAATAAAGAACAAAGCTTGAAGTATCACACTCCCTAGCCTCAGACTATACTACGAAGCTACAGTAAGGAAAACAGCATGGTGCTGGCAAAAGAAAAAAAAAAAAAGACACATAGATCAATGGAACAGAGTAGAGAGCCCAGAAATAAACCCACACACTAATGGTAAATTAATCTACAACAAAGGAGGAAAGAATATACAATGGAGAAAAGACAGTCTCTTCAATAAGTTATGCTGAGAAAACTGAACAGCTACATGTAAAAGAATGAGATTAGAACATTTCCTCACACCATATACAAAAATAAATACAAAGATGGATTAAAGACCTAAATGTAAGACCTGAATACATAAAACTCCTAGTGGAAAACACTCTTTGACATAAATTGTAGAAATATTTTTTGGATCTCTCTTCTATGGCAAAAGAAATAAAAACAAGAATAAACAAATGGAACCTAATTAAAAGATTTTGCACATCAAAGGTAACCATTGACAAAACAAAAAGACAACCTACTGAATGGAAGAACATATTTGTAAGTGATATGACCAATACCTTCATCCAAAATATATAAATAGCTCATACAATTCAATATCAAAAAAACACACAACCTGATTAAAAAATGGGCAGAAGAACTGAATAGACATTTTTCCAAGAGAAGACATACAGATAGCCAACAGGCACATAAAAAGATGCACAACGTTGCTAATCATCAGAAAAATGCAAATCAAAATCACAATGAGATATCATGTCATACCTGTCAGTATGGCTATCATCAAAAAGATCCCAAATAATAAATGTTGTTAAGGATGTGGAGAAAAGGGTACACTTGTACACTGTTGGTAGGAATGTCAATTCCTAGCCAGTAAGGAGGATCCTCAAAAAATTAAAAACAGAACTACCATATGATCCAGCAATTCTACACCTGGCTATATACCCAAAGAAAGCAAAAACACACTTTGGAAAGATATATGCACCCCAATGTTCATAGAAACATTATTTACAATAGCCTAGATGTGAAAGCAACCAAGCATCCATCAATAGCAGGATGCATAATAAAGAAGTGATATATACATACAATGGAATACTAATCAGTCATTAAAAATAATGAAATTCTGCTGCTTTCAACAACATGAATGGGTCTAAAGAATATTATGTTTAATAAAATAAGTATGACAAAGAAAGACAAATAATCTATGTTAACACTTTTATGTGGAATTTAAAAATAAAACAAATGAATGTATATAACAAAATAGAATATTGAGAACAAATTAGTGGTTACCAGTGAGGAGAATGAAGGGGAGAGGGGCACGATAGGGGTATGGGATTGAGAGAAACAGACTACTATGTATAAAATAGATAAGTAGCAAGCATATATTGTACAGCACAGGGAAATATAGCTATTGTTTTGTAGAACTTTAAATGGAGTATAAGCTATAAAAATATTGAATCAGTATGTTGTATACCTGAAACTAACATACTATTGTAAATCAACTATACGTCAACAAAAATTTATTACAATATTTACTGAAATATTTAATATTATATAATTTATTACATATTTATGCTCTAATTAAAGATCTATAATGAGGAAATGTTTTATTTATAATTAATTATTTTGTGAATTATGTAGGAAACAACTTTAATGTATGATCAAGTGTTAATAATAATTTATATCACAGAATTCTGTGCCTGGTACATCAAGGAAATCAATCCATTGATTTTCTCAACATAGCTACTCTGATTTTCCCTTTCGAATTAGTGAGGTGTCAGATAATTTCTTTCACCTTCCCAAATCCCAGAGTCATCAAGTCTTTGTCTGTTCTGTGTTGGCCAGGACTTTGCAGTGTATCTTCTTTCCAAACTCTTGAATTTCCACATTATTTCTTATATATATTTAATATTTTCTTATGTAGTCTTCATTTTAAAACTTTTTTCTGATAAAGTTAATATGTTATATTTCTACATAAATTTTTAAATGTTTTCTCGTTATAAAAAATTAAAATTAAAAAGCAAATTATTGTGATAAAACATTTATTTTGAGTATTTAATACAAAATGAACTGATGTATAATATATGATATATTTTATTATTTCATTCTTACCATCCAAAACCAGTATATTACTTTCAAATCTCTCCCACTATACATACATATATATAACATATAATATATAATATAAACTTAATAAAAATGGTTAGAACCAATGTATATATATATCATTATTATATATAATATATATATAATATGTAATATATATACACACACCTGCACACACACATGCACACAGACAACCAGATAGAAAACAGAAAGAGAAATTGCTTCCCTTTCCCAGTATTAGTACTATTTATCTCCTTCTCATATATTATTACACTGCCACTAGAAAATATCAATTAGCAAAAGGGTCTAAACAATAGCCTCTCTCCTTAGACTCACTTAAAACAAAGTAGAATTTTTTTAAGTATAAATAGTAAAGTTGAAAACATAAAAACTATCCAACATGAAGATGGACGCTAAAAAAGAATCAAGGAAAAGGATGGATGAAAAGAGCATCAGTGAATCATGGGGTAACTTCAAAGAGCCTTACATATGTGTAATTGAAGTCCTTGAAGGAGGGATGGAGTGCCAGAAAAACTACTTGAAAAAATTATGGCAAAAATGATTCCAAATTAGATGAAAACTATAAATGCACAGATTCAAGAAACTCATCAAAATCATTGAAAGAACCATGAAGAAAACTGCATCAAGACACATAATAATCAAACTGCTCTAAAACCCTGATAAAAACCCTTAAAAGCAGCCAGAGTAGAAAGACACATTATATAAATGGGAACAAAGATGAGAATGACAGTAGAATTCTTCTTTAATGTAATGAATGTAATAAGGGAGTGGGGCAAAATGTTGAAAGGAAACCCCCACCAGTACAGAATTCTATACTCAGTGAAAGTATCTTTCAACAACAAAGGCAAGGTGAAGACTTAGGAGCTATAAAGTGAAAAGAATATATCTCCAGCAGACTATTACTACAGGGAATGTTGAAGGAAATCCTACAGGCAGAAGGAAGTGATATCAGGTAGAAATATGGGTCAAACAAAAGAATGAAGAACATTAAAGTTTTATTGAAACACACACACAGTATACAAGCAGCAAAGAGAATGAAAAAGCATCCACCAAAAATGACATTTCAACAAATTCCTTATTGAAGTAATATTAATAGAAAGCTCTAATAAAGGCACATCATTGGAGAAATGCTGACCTAGAATATGTGCAGAGAGAGGGGAGCTGTGGTCACGAGCAGCCCTCTGTATCTGGCAGAACACAAGGGAGGCTCAAGTGTCCAAAAGAACTGGTTGATTTTAAGACTTGGAAAGGTATTTAGAACTCAAAATAGTTATTCCTAGAAAGTTCTGTGTATGAAACAGGAAATTCCTCTATCAATTCACAGAAGTAATAAGTCACAGAAGAGCCATAACTTACCAACATAATTAGAGAGGAGGTTATTTTTACTCACATATAGAAAAGTATGGAAGTAGGCCTTTCAGAAAGGTCCAGCATGTTATTAAAGACTCCTATCCTTTCTCTAGAATACTTATCACTTGACTTATTTTTCCCCTGTGGCCTCATGGTGGCAATGCAGCTCCAGGAACGACATTCCTAGCTCAGGCAGAAAGAAAGAATGATGAAAAAGGTGACTGGTTTATTTTAATCATGGAGAAAAAGCTTGTACAGAGACTTCTTCCTACATCACATGGCAAGAATGTATATGTGGCTACTTCTAGCTGAAAGGGAGGCTTGAAAATCAAATATTTCAGTCTTCTAGAATCCTTATAAGAGAAAGGCAAAGGAGAAGGGTGTTTAGAATGATTCCATGTGACTTTATAAGAGCCCATATCATAAAACAATAACCCTGAAACAAAGAAGCCAAAAATATAAGAAGGCTAGAGAGGAAACTAATCATTCAAATAGAATAGAGTGTTCACTAAAAAAAATTACTTCACAATATTCTAATAGGCATTCCACAATCTTGCAATAAATTGCAAAATATATCAAAATTTTATAAATTTTTATTTTGTAAAATAATAGCAATAAACTTTGTAAGAGTTTTTTAAATCTGTAAAATTATCATTTTCTGCAGAAAGCAGTATGTGGGAAATCATCATTTCAGCAACCTGTAAGGACATACTAAAGAGTAAAATTATGAATGGTTTTTAGTCTAATTGCTCCAGATCTCTGTTATTTGAGAAAAAGTAATCCCTCTCTCTCTCTCTCTCTCCCTCTCTCTCTCTCTGTCTCTCTCACACACACATGCACACGAACAGACATAGAGTTACTCAATGCCACAAAATAAAAATATTTCACTAAGAATGAGGGATATTTTTCACTACTACAGATCTATGTCTTCCATTCCTCACATGAAACAACTGCCAATTGCTGGTCTGGTAGGAACAGTCTTATTCAAAAATTATTAATAAACCAAAAAGAACTATTCAAAAATTATTAATAAACCAAATGGAACCAGCACAGAATCAAGTAAATGATAGTGCATGATTTTAAAAGAAAAGATAAAGGAACAATGCAATCAAATTGATGGTGAAGAGCTCTTCACAAGAATAGAGCAGTAAAGCAACTAAAAGTCAAGATATAAAATATACTGATTTAAAATTGAGGGATTTGAATATAGAATTCAAGGTTTGGATATAAAAATTCAGGGAAGATATAATGGGTGAATAGATGAGACAAAATATTAGCTGATAGAACTCAGAAAAGAAATTAAAGAGAAAAAAAATCAGCACAGAAACTTTTTAGAGATAGTAAAAAATAATGTAGAATGGGTGTTGAAAAGGGAACAAAAATGAAATATAAAATAACTTGTGAAAAATAATATGGAAAAAATAACAGCTATAGAGGACAAATAAGGGAGAATATATACTTACAGTGAATACCCTTTAAGAGGAAAATAAAATAAAAACATTTGAAAAAAAGTTTCAAGCACACGTTTGAGGGTTAATCAGTATACTGAAAGAGTTCATATTGTACTGTAAGATAGATGGATCTGTTAGCATTGAGACAGGTCTTAAGAAATTTTCTGTGGTTTAGAAATGATCAAAAATTCCTAGAAGTATTCAAGCAGAAAGACTAAAGCATCCATAAACAGTGCTGTATTCCACTACTGCACCCTGAGTCAGCCTCACTGTGCTTGGGCAATTGCCCTTTCTGATTGATTGGTGCCTGTGCCATTTCCATTACCCAATACTTGAATATCACCTCTGTGCATAAAGAGGGAAGAACAATAAGAGTAGAATTCTCTAAAGCAATATCAGATGCTTCAAAACAATAGAACAATTAAAGGGAATTTAGAAGAGAAAACATAATAATCTAAGAAAAAATGGAAGGCAGGGATAAATGATTAACTCAGGAAATAATGAATAGGAAACCAGAAAGACAGTAACACTCCCAGATAAACTCAAGAATTTGGCCTTTGAATTTTCTAACACATAGACAGAATTCATGTAAGAAGAAAAAGAGAAGAACTACAAATTTGTAAACTAATAAATGAGATTTGGGGAACAACATTCAGTGAAAATTTAAAAACAATCCTCAGAGATATCTTTGCATAGTGCTGTATAAAAACATTTAATAACATTTGGGGGTTCATGAGGTGATATATACTAAAAATATTGACCAAAGAAGAGTAGAAAAACCTAAATGGATTTTTTAGTCATAGAAGAAACAGAAATTTTTTTTCATTTCCTTTTTTTGAAAGCATGATATCTACTTAACTTCTATCAACACTAAAAGTAACTCATTACTCCAGTGCTATTTCAAATATGCCAGATCATAGAGAAGAAAAAGTACAATAAAAAGTCTTTGAAATTCATTTCAAGTCTCCATCAAAATGTTGACCACAGAATTGGGATACTATTTCATGGTCACCGAAAACTGCAGACCAGTCTCCCTTCTCCATATTTGAGGATCACAGTGATGATTCAGTATGAATAACTGTCAATAAAATTTGCAATAGTAATAAGGAGGGGAAAATTATGACCACCCATCCATTTAGGCTGAAACAGTCTTAGATAAACTCATCATCTATTTTTGTTAAATAAATCAGATTGATGTTAGACTCACTTTTCTCTCACAACCTGCAGTTCAATCTGTCCACAAGTCCTGCCAGCTGTCAAAATACAACTAGACTTGAACATTTCTTATCACATATCCTGCTTTTACCGTAGTCCAATCTATACAACATCTTTCCTGGTTATTGCAAGAGGCTCCTACTTACTGGTTTCCTTATTTCAAATCATGTGCTCCTGGGGTCTACTGTCCAAACTGCAGCCAGGGTTTCCCTGGTGGCGCAGTGGTTGAGAGTCTGCCTGCCGATGCAGGGGACACGGGTTCGTGCCCCGGTCTGGGAAGATCCCACATGCCGCGGAGCGGCTGGGCCCGTGAGCCATGGCTGCTGAGCCTGCGTGTCCGGAGCCTGTGCCCCGCAACGGGAGTGGCCATAACAGTGAGAGGCCCGCGTACCGCAAAACAAAACAAAACAAAAGTTGTACTTATGGTAGCAGTTATTGTTAATTGTATTTTCAAATATATTAAAGTATATTTTACCTAAATTCAAGGGATAATGCAATGCATGATCATTTTATTTTGTTCACATCAGGTTAATTCTATTTGTTAAAACTCCTATTACCCAACATTTAATGTATTGCTCCATTTTACTGAGAAGTTTTGATTAAAAAATAATTCTAAAAATGTATTTTAAGGTCTTAATTTCACTAAGTCTTCCCACTCTCTAATAGAACCTGATCAAGAGAATTAAATTTTACCTTCAAGTTGTAGTGATGTAAATGCAGCTTCAAAAGAATCTAACTGATTCTGATTCTACCATTCAAGTCAATTACAGTGTGTTTAATAATTGCAAGATATTGGGCAGTTTACTAAACTGGAAAAGACAAGAGTAGTTATTGCTGTGTAGAAATGAAACTTGCTTTGACTGATTCTATTACCTATTCAGGACATGTTATCCAAACTAGCAACCAAAGTAATTAAATACAAGGTAATACACTATTGAACAAAATGTCTCTGATTTGACAATGGGAATAATAAGTTGCATGACTAAAAGCTTGTGCCTGACAATAGATTTACAGTGTATAAAGCAGAAAAATTGAGACTGTCATGGTAGCTACAATGACTTCTGACACTAAGCTGCAGGAGTTAGTGAAGATTTCACAGGTTAAGGATACACTCTCTAGTAAGACTGCCCTCACTTCAGAAACCAGCTGCTAGCCTAGGGGATCCTAGGCTATCCGTACTTCTGAGCAATTGGCTACAAATCCTGGGATTCTTACTAACAATTCAGGTATAATAATTCACTCAATGTGCTATACTTATGATTACAATTTTATTATAGCAATAAGGATACAAATCTGAGTCAGTGAAAAGAAGAGATACATATGGTGAGGTCTAGGAGGACTCAAACTTGAAGTTTCCATGTCCTTTCTCTTTGGAGTCAGGAGGTGTCATCCTCCCAGAAGGTTGACACATAGCAATATGCACAGAATATTGTTAACCAGGAAACCTGCCTCAAGCTTCAGGTTCATTACATAAAAATGATTGATTGAATCATTGGCCACATGATTTGAGCTCAAATTCCAGCCCCCATACCCTACCCAGAGGTCAGGCTTATATCACCTGTGTCAAAGTTCCACACTTCTAATCACATGGCTGTACTTTCTGACAGGGCCAACCCACATCCTGAGTCATCTTGTTTGCATAAGCTATCTAGGGACCCACCCCTTCATTATCATAAACTCATCTAATCTGATGGTCTCATCATGAATAACAGAGACAGTTCTATTACACAGGAAATTACCAGGTTTTAGGGTTTCCCTGCTAGGAAGTAAGGACAAAAGTCAACAAAGTTCTTGATTATCCAAAGCTACAGAGCAAATCCAGGCCTGTTCTCATTTTGGCAATGAATGGGGCTGGCTACATGCTCATCTAATTTTAAAAATGATATAGAGATGTACTTTGTTCCTACATCATGTCAAATTCTTGTATCTTTTTTTTTTTTTTTTAAAGTCACAGATTCTTTTTTTTTTTTTTTAAATTTTATTTATTTATTTGTGGTTGTGTTGGGTCTTCGTTTCTGTGCGAGGGCTTTCTCCAGTTGCGGCAAGTGGGGGCCACTCCTCATCGCGGTGCGCGGGCCTCTCACTATCTCGGCCTCTCTTGTTGCGGAGCACAGGCTCCGGACGCGCAGGCTCAGTAATTATGGCTCACGGGGCTAGCTGCTCCGCAGCATGTGGGATCCTCCCAGACCAGGGCTCGAACCCGTGTCCCCTGCATTGGCAGGTGGACTCTCAACCACTGCACCACCAGGAAAGCCCGTATCTTTTTTACTTTTATAATACTAGTTATATTACATTTGACAGAAACATAAGTTGAGTTATATTAAAACTGTTCTTCCACAATATATATCAGCTTTCAAAAATTCCAGGTGAAACAGTGTAATTACTTTCAAGAAACAAAACTTTTGGGCTGGCCAAAAAGTTAGTTCGGGTTTTTTCCGTAAGATGTTACAAAAAACCCAAACGAAACTTTTGGCCAACACTATAACTTCAATATTTTAAAAACTGTTCCTAGGGTCATTGATTCTCCAAAGATTTCTGATTTTCTGTCTTCTTTTTAATTATGCATTTCTCCAAAAGATTTTGTTCAAAATTTTTGATAGACTTGTGACATTTATGTTTGTACCCTTTCTTTAAAGAAAACTTTGCAGAGAACCAGTGACATTCTTGATGAAACTATTGATACGAAAGGGTGAAAAAGAAAACAAATCACAAAAATAGAAAAAAATAGAAACTTTTACTTACAGAAATGTACCTTTCAGAGGGAATGGAAAAAATGTTTTCAGAAGAAAGCAATATTAAGAAAACAGAAACCTCTAAATTATATGACATGCTCCATAAATCATTCTAGTTTATTTCTTGTCTATTTTAAAAAAGAGAAACATTATTAAAAATAAAGTGCCTTTGTGATGTGGAAATATTCAATCAAAACTTAGGCTTTGAAGCAATGTAGACATTTGTACTGATTTCAGAATTTCTATCTTAAATTTTATTTCAAATTGCATATGCAACAGTTATAAAAATTATTTCAGAAATAAATGTTTACTGCCTGTGAAGTGTTGCAGAATATGTATATATGTATACACATACATATATATGTATATAGAGAGACAGAGACAGAGAGACAAAGACAGAGACAGAGAGAGAAATTGATTTATACTAAGGAATTGGCTCATGTCTTTATGGAGACTGGTGAATCCAAAATCTGCAGTATGGGACAGCAGGCTGGAGACTCAGGAGAGCTGATGGTGCAGATAAAGTCCAAAAGAAATCTCTTGTGATTTCTCTCTTACTCCCTATTGCTCGGGGAAGCCAGTCTTCTATTCCATTTAGGCCTTCAACTGATTTAAGGAGGCCCAACCACATTATGGAGGACAATCTACTTACTCAAAGTCACTATTTAAATGTTAACCTCATCCAAAAACACATTCTAAGTTGACACATAAAATCAACCATCACACCCTAAGACTACTGAATGACAGTTATCAGAATAGATATCTTAACACAAATATTAACATGTAGTTTCTAAATAGTTTTCTGTTATAAATATTTCAATAACTAAGACTGCATAGTAGATACATTGCTGTGTATGTGTGTGTATGTGTATTTGTGTGTATGTGGGTGATTGTAGATTAACATTAAATTCTCTGAGTGAAACAGTAAATAACTACTGTCAGTTTTATTTTTATAATGAATAAAAATTTATAATTAATTATATTTTCTAATTCGTGTACATATAAAGTAAAAAATAAAGGCAATATTTCTTTAGAAATTGATTTAATAGAAAAAATATTTTATTCTGTATATTATTTCAGTTTACCGACTACTTCTAGATATAATATTTCATTTGATTATCAGCTGCAACTCCAACGCCACATAATCAAGAAAAGTGTGGTATGTCCAAGGAAGGCCTATATCTGAAACCCGAAGTCCTAGAGTTCTGCCTGGGTTCACTTTTTTTGTCTGGGTAAAAGTTTGGGTGGAATCATATAATCTCTCTAAACTTCAGGTTTCAAATTTGTAAGCCCAGAAATAATAATGACAGGTAACCCAGGGCATGGGAAAATCAAATAAGTTCATGCATGTTAAACCATTTTGTAAACTGTGAACATGTATCAGCTAATATAGGCCATATTTATTACCTAAATTCATATAACTAACAAAGAGTGAAGCTAAAGGAGGGACCCAGTTGCCCTGATGTTTAATCCAGTGCCCCTTCCCTAATACCACAGTTTCTGCAGATAGAATATGTCATCTTTCAGATATGATACCAAATAGATTAATTGAGTTTTAAGAATCAGTAGAATATCACTAGCAGCAGTAGTGGTGGAAGTTGTGGTGGCGGGGGTAGTGGGAAACCCCAAAGTACAGAGTGAGAGATGCTACACGTGGTAAGTGGGCTCAACCAAAATTCATTTAGAAAACAGCACAGAATGCATGCATCCATCTGATTTGAAAATCATACCTGGGACATTACTTCCTGGGATGTATGTGTGTTGGGGATGGGAGATAGGGCAGAATTATCATTCATTTAAAAAGTTAAGAAAACCTGGGTTAGAGATAAGAGTCAAATATCTTGGACACTCTGTAGACCAGGATTCTGCGGTAGAGGTAATTTGGGAATCTGTTCATGAAAAGGATAAAAGTATACACACTATTATATTAAACAGAATATGTATATGTAGATGAAAAACATTCTGTAAAAGATTGTAATGTGGTATTTCATCAATAAAATAATAATTCCAGAAACTTCAGATTATGGATAATTTCTTCATGAAAACTAAATTTGGAAGGGAAGACATGGTTCTTCTCTTAGTTTTAAAAACGTCAAGAGCAGTGTGTCATACCTGGGACCTTTAAAACCCAAGTCATTTATAACCAGAACAACACACAGTAGTAAAATTGGAGGTGTGGGAGCCAAATTAGTAGATTAAAAAAATAATCCATTTAGTAACGGTATTCTTTATGCTCTTAGGATAATTGTAGTTGCCTTAGCCTTAATTTAAGCATTAAAGAAGATACTGTATTTAAAATGTTTTAAAGTAGTGAATAACACACTCGATAAATGTCGCCTATTGTTATTACTATTATATTTAAGCTTATAATGGGGGTGTTGTGGTAGAGTCAGTTAACTTTCATTTATGCCTCAGAGTCATCATCTAATTAAGGAGTTGAGTTAATTAACTAATTGGAATCTCCTCTAACTCTTGAAATTATTGCTCTTCCACCATTTCTGAAACTAGTGTTGAGAAACATTAGAAAAAGAATAGCTTTCCAATAACAACCAGTTAGAAACAAGTAATAAATCTATACTGAAAAGGATATAAGATATTCCAGAGTCCCTATGTTTAGGTCTAATTACAGCTTTCAAAAACTACACATGTATTGAGTAAATTTAAGAAGCCATTGAGCAGTATTTTCATTTTGTTGGGAAGCTTAAAAATAAACAATACAG
Source organism: Lipotes vexillifer (assembly GCF_000442215.2). Taxonomy (NCBI): domain Eukaryota; kingdom Metazoa; phylum Chordata; class Mammalia; order Artiodactyla; family Lipotidae; genus Lipotes; species Lipotes vexillifer. Next base: position 4,807,137 of record NW_006791822.1, on the reverse strand, counting down.
AAGTAATGTTTATAATTTCTAGAGTGTGCTGTCTTTACCAAACTTATTTTTACAGAGAAATTGTAACATAAATGTTTTTGTTAAAAATGGGCTAATGATATGTGTTTATCTGGTAAATTATAGAATGTAGGAGGTGAAAAATTAGACAGGAAAATTCCAAAAAGGAACAAATGAAGGCAGGCAGAGAAAGAATCTCTTCTTATTCTTTCATTTTCTCCTTTTTTGATACCATTTTATCTTGCTTGGTTATAATATTTTTTGTTTTATATATGTATAAATTAATATAAACTAAAACATATTCTTATTTATGCATGTATATATATACACACACACATACATATACACATACATATACATCTTTACTTATTGTCTAGAGTTTAGCTAAGCTGCTTCATGGTATTGTTGCCTTGACAACCATTTGGTTTGGCCAAACAGCAGCAAGGGCCTTAAACTGACACTAGCCCCTTACACAACCCCATGCCCTAGGAAACAGCTTGCAGAGTCACAAGCAAATTTAAATTCCTGTTACGAGTTTCCCAACAGCCCTTGGGATCAAAAGTCACCCTTCCCTCTTAGGGCCTTACCCTTGTGTGTCCCTAAGATGAGACCCCAGTGGAGCTTACTAAAACCCTCCTCTTTTTTGTTTGACTTGACCAATTGTGCCTCGGCCTGGGAACTCCAAAGTGCTCCACCCACAGACCCTAATGAAGGACCCCAGGTTCTGTTGCTCTCTCTGCCTGCACTCTGGCTTCACCTCCCTGAGAGGCCCCTCGAGGTGTTCCATGTTATTCCCCCAAGACCTGTGACTAATAAACTTCTCCATCTCAATCCCTCTTGTGGTCTTTTGTTGAACCACAGCTCACCATCTGGCACCCTGTGCTCCACTTAACAAATGTTAATTTCACAAAGTCATAAGTCTTATTCAAACATATATAACAGGTGAAAAGCATAAATGTAAATAAGTTCCTTTCATTTTGTAACTTACATGTTATGGTAACCCATTTGTCTTGTTGATCTTTTCAGCATTTATTTCCTTCATAGAGCAACACACTGATTTCCCTCAGATATTTGCAAAAAGTGAAATGTGCTGCTTCTGAAGGCAGGTGTATACTCAACAGTGGACAGAGAGCACCCCTGCATGTCAACAGAAAGGATCTCTGAAAGTTAGAAGGATGAATTGAGTGGGTAGCACAGGTGTGCTACCAACACCATCGAGTTTTCAGCCTGCGTCTGGCATGCTGAGAAAGAGGGAATGTGGATTTAGAGCAATTGCATACTTACCATTCGAGATTGTTAAGAGACTGAGTATCTCATATATCGACTTGTTCAAGTTCTGTAAGCCCCTCAATAGTGCTTTTAAGTAGAGCAATTAATATTTTTCTTCATTAACTTTAATTATGCTTAGAAGCCTAGAAATCTTGGAGCAATTTCAAAAAATAAGCCTGCTTACTAAGTGGATTTTCCCGTTTTCACAAATCGGTGACACCAAAAACATCAGTATGGGCCTCATTAAGAAGAAAAAGAAAAGGAAACCATAGAAATCTAGATAAAGTATGTTAGTTTAAGGTTATAATCAAGTATTGAAAAAGTGAAACAAAGAAAGTATAACTGATTTCATATCTTTCTACTATTCTTAATATATAATTCTATGTAATGAGATATATTAAGTACAGAGATTTTCTAAAAAAAAAATTAGTATCTTGAAGGAAATGTTTAAGAGGTGATCAACAGGTGTACACAGAGCACAAGTTAGTATTAGCAGAGCATTTTCACTATGATAATGGCAACAAACGCAACATTTTGCTCTTATTAAGAGCTATAACATTAACATTAAAATCACTGTATCAAGATTTTGACCAATTGGTACATTTAAATATTACTAATATGCTTAAATAATTTTCTTATCCAGTTTTATTATTTTATAGTGAATCTGAAGTAAACAATTACAAAGTGATATAGAAAATGTCTATTTTGAATTAGCATCATTTTCTATAAATCATGTTTGATATCAGCATACATGTGTTATAACAATCAACTTTTCTTTAATATTTACATAATTCAGGAGCTAAAGTATTTCATTTATATAATAAAATACATTGAATTTTCTATTAATTGCCTAAGGTTTTCACATTTAGCCAGCTGCATCTGCACTGATCACAGTGTTTTACAAAGGAAAATGATTACCTTTTGAAAGAAAAGGAAAGCTATTTCTTTCCCCTTGCATTAAAAAAAAATTGACAATATATCAAAATATTTTAATAAATCTACATTAAAAGAAATACCAGTAAAGAGGAGAAAAAAGAAATTCATAAAAGAGAGAAAAATATAGTGAAATGTTTTTTGGTACAAATTCATTACATATAATAAAATCTTAATATCTTAAACTTAAAATAATGCTTTCATTTAAAACCAACAGCAGAACTTTTCAGTTTTAAATTGAAAAATATAGAATGTGTTGCCTGTCATTATTATATTACTTAATACTATATAATATAATTTAAAAATTATATTTAAATATATTATATTAATATTTAATATATTAATTTAATATATTAATTTAATATATTATATTAATATTTAATATATTAATATAATATATTAAATTAATATATTAAATATATTATATTAAACATACGTAATATAATTACTTAATATTTTCAAAAGTTCATTATATAGACAAATATTCAATGCCTTTTAGATTTTAAGAAAATCTTAACTTTCCTGTATAATAATAATGTTATTTACTATTCTCCCTTCATGTTTTCATGATATAGTAAAATTAAAATGTAGACTTATAGTGGTAGAAAAAAAACTGGTAATTTCTTTCCTAATATCACTGCTTTTCTTTTTAAAAACTTTGGTTAAAATGGCTTTTCCACTGAATTGACTGAGGCTATCATTATTCGTAGTGAATGAACTTGATATTTTGACGTTGCTTATGAACATTAGCTCTAGAACTAGACCTTGCACATCATAGGGTCGCGAGGTGAACAATTTGATTGAAGTATATTTGAAATAAAAATGTTAGAATTATCTAATTCTCTTCTCCTGCCTCATTTTAATAATTCTCCATAGGTTTGGACCAGACTCCATGATAATAGCAGCTCTCTTCCAAAGGCTTTGCTAATAACTTTATGAAGTTCAGTCGTTAACGCTAGAGCCATACTTTAGTTATATGCAGAAGTTCTGCATAATTATATCAGTGTAATGCTGCTGTTCAAAGTGTCTTATCTAAAAAGAATAGAGAAGGTGGTAATATCTCCTTCACAACAAGTACTCATAATATTAACTCCAATTGTTATTTGTCAGTGAATTTTCATAAAATTAGTATACTATTTTCCATGGTGTTTGTTTAATGTATAATCCATCCTTTTGTCTTCTTAAATCATTATTTAAATAATCTCTTCAGACATTGTTAAAAAATGGTAATTTAATGACCCACTTTACCTTTACGAGATTTGTACTAAATTATTACTAGGTTAACATGGATGATGTTGGAACTTTACCTGTTATGTAGATAACCCATATGAGTGAAAGTAAGTCAATGAGCTCAGAAATTTTTAAATGTAACATGAAGTATCATTATTTTGCTCACTCAAGCAGTCCCAAAAGAGACATATTATTTGAATGTGAAGGTCTCAGTTACCTTTTGTTCATACAGAACTTTAAAGAACTGTACACTGACACAAAAAAAATCCTGCCACTGCTAATATAACAAGTATCATTTTCTTTTACCATTCAAGAAATTGATATATACATAGTTACACAGAAATATGACACATTCTAAACTTCTTTATGCATGATCTATCTATCTACCTATCTATGTATCTATCTATCTATCATCTATCTATCTATCTATATAATACGCCTTGTCAAAGCCCTTCAGCTGAAAATCAACAGGAACATAACAGTGGTCAATTGATATGGGTGTATGGCTCACTGCAGTAAGAGAGAACCCTCACCATGGGTGATCATGGGCTCAGAGGATGTGAGAAAGAACTTACGGGCTTGGGACTTTGGTTTGATAATTTGGGGGAGGTCCAAGGAAGCAGAGATATGCTCTAGATCAGGGGCTTTCAGAAAATGGGGACAGATCTATGACTGGATTTCTTAATAAATCTTATCTATATGGAAGGCAAATTAGAGCCTGGATAAAACTGTAATTAGTAAACAAGTAGTAGCCATTATTTTCACTGAGAAAGGGGGATATTTGGTATTCTGTGGTCTCCACAGTGATGATGTTTTTGTCTCACTTTACCATGTTGTATGATGTTGATGTCCTGTATGATTGTTTATATCTAACTGGCGAAGAACATAGCCTAGCTATGAACATGTGATTAGTTTCTGATGTCAGGGATATCCTTATTTCTCTCTTAGCTTTGTGCCATAAAATACATAGATAGCTAGTGATATAAAAATATGAATGAATAGAAAATAGATAGATGAATAGGAATACTCATTCTAAATCTCTCTGTGAATCTCCATCATTTATCTATCCATGTTAATGTACATGTGTGTATGTGTATGTGTATACAAAATATGCCGAATATTGCTAAAACTTTTGCATATTATCATGTCATTTAAACTATAATATATGTTTGTTATCTAGGAATCCATTCACACCCAGCAAATACTTATTAAATAATTACAATATTCTGAGTGCTAGAAGTACAGTAGTACAACCAGAGTTACTTTATTGATGGAGTTTATATTCTAGTTGGAGGAAGAAAGACAAAACCTACAAGAAAGTATTTAATGTCTCAGATAATAATAAGTTATATTGAGAAAAATAAAGGAGAATAAAGGACATTAAAAGTTTGGGAAGGAGGTAGTATACTATTACATGTATGATGGTCAGGAAGTTTTCGCTGCATTAATCCCAGGATCTTAAAATAGTAGGGAAACCCATCACATGGATTTTGGGGGAGAACATTCCAGGTAGCAGGAGGAGAAAATTCAAGTGTCCTGAGAGGGGAACATGTACCGCCCATCAAAGAGCATTGATTAAGCCATTAGGATTCAGGAAGTTGACTCAGGAGAGAAAAGTTGGTGATCAAGTCATTAGGGTAGTGGGCATGTCTGATTATGTCAGATTTTTATGTCAGTTTTAAAGATGGGTGTAGTATAATGGGTTTAGCTTTCAGAAAAATCACAGTGGCAACTGGTAGAGAATAGAGCTTGAGATTTAGTTAAAGGTGAAAATGGTAAGAACTGTTAAGAGCAATTGCAATAATTTAGGGGAGAAATGTTGTGACATGGATCAGAGTAGAAACAATGGATATAGTAAAAATGTGACCTCATTTTGAACCTCTTCCAGGGTAGAACATGTACTAGTGGCAGGTCTTAGCTCCAATAAACACCATAATGGAGTTCAGGAAAGATGGGAGATGGGATGAGATTAAGAAATATGCAGTATGTATGTGTCCTTAGGTCTGAAGTGGGTCTCTTGCAGACAGCATATATACGGGTCTTGTTTTTGTATCCATTCAGCCACCTCTATGTCTTTTGGTTGGAACATTTAATCCATTTATATTTAAGGTAATTATTGATATGTATGTCCCTATTACATTTTCTTAATTGTTTTGGCTTTGTTTTTGAAGGTCTTTCCTTCTCTTGTGTTTCCTGCCTAGAGAAGTTCCTTTAGCATTTGTTGCAAAGCTGGTTTGGTGGTGCTGAATTCTCTTAACATTTGCTTGTCTGTAATTGTTTAATTTCTCTGTCAAATCTGAATGAGACCCTTGTTAGGTAGAGTAATCTTGGTTATAGGTTTTTTCCTTTCATCACTTTACGTCCTGCCATTCCCTTCTGGCTTGCAGAGTTTCTGCTGAAAGATCAGCTGTTAACTTTATGGAGATTCCCTTGTATGTTATTTGTTGTTTTTCCCTTGTTGCTTTTAATATTTTTTTGACATTTAATTTTTGATAGTTTGATTCATATGTGTCGGCATGTTTCTCCTTGGATTTATCGTGTAAGCGATTCTCTGCACTTTCTGGACTTGATTGACTATTTCCTTTCCCATGTTAGGGAAGTTTTCAACTATAATCTTTTCAGATATTTTCTCAGACCCTTTCTTTTTCTCTTCTACTTCTGGGAACCCTATAATTCAAATGTTGGTACATTTAATGTTGTCCCAGAGGTCTCTGAAAGTGTCCTCAATTCTTTTCATTCTTTTTTCTTTACTCTGTTCTGCAGTAGTTATTTCCACTATTTTATCTTGCAGGTCCCTTATCCATTCTTCTGCCTCAGTTATTCTGCTATTGATTCCTTCAAGAGAATTTTTAATTTCATTTACTGTGCTGTTCATCATTGTTTGTTTCCTCCTTAGTTCTTCGAGGTCCCTGTTAAATGTTTCTTGTATTTTCTCCATTCTATTGCTAAGATTTTGGATCAACTTTGCTATCATTACTGTGAATTCTTTTTCAGGTAGACTGCCTATTTCCTCTTCATTTGTTTGGTCTGGTGGGTGTTTACCTTGCTCCTTCATCTGCTGCATATTTCTCTGTCTTCTCATTTTATTTAACTTACTGTGTTTGGGATCCCCTTTTCGCAAATGTCAGGTTCGTAGTTCCCATTGTTTATGGTGTTTGTCCCCAGTGGGTGAGATTGGCTCAGTGGCTTGTATAGGCTTCTGGGTGGAGGGGACTGGGGATGGAAAAAGATAATCCCTGCAAATGGAAATCAAAAGAAAGCTGGAGTAGCGATTCTCATATCAGACAAAATAGACTTAAAATAAAGACTATTACAGGAGACAAAGAAGGACACTACATAATGATCAAGGGATCAATCCAAGAAGAAGTTATAACAATTGTAAATATTTATGCACCCAACATAGGAGAACCTCAATACATAAGGCAAATGCTAACAGCCATATAAGGGGAAATTGACAGGAACACAATAATAGTAGGGGATTTTAACACCCCACTTTCACGAATGGACAGATATCCAAAATGAAAATAAATAAAATACAAGCTTTAAATGACACATTATACAAGATGGACTTAACTGTATTTATAGGACATTCCATCCAAAAAAACAGAATACACTTTCTTCTCAAGTGCTCATGGAATATTCTCCAGGATACATCATATCTTGGGTTACAAATCAAACCTTGGTAAATTTAAGAAAATAGAAACCATACCAAGTATCTTTTCTGAACACAATGCTATGAGATTAGGTATCAATTACAGTAAAAAATAAAATCTGTAAAAAACACAAACACATGGAGGCTAAAAAATATGCTATTAACTAACCAAGAGATCACTGAGCAAGTCAAAGAGGAGATCAAAAAATACCTAGAAACAAATGACAATGAAAACACAATGAACCAAAATCTATGGGATGCAGCAAAATCAGTTCTAAGAGGGAAATATATAACAATACAAGCCTACCTCAAGAAACAAGAAAAATCTCAAATAAGCAACCTAACCTTACACCTAAAGCAATTAGAGAAAGAAGAACAAAAAATCCCTAAGTTAGCAGAAGGAAAGAAATTATAAAGATCAGATCAGAAATAAATGAAAAAGAAATAAAGGGAACAATAACAAAGATCAATAAAACTAAAAGCTGGTTCTTGAGAAAATATACAAAATTGATGAACCATTAGCCAGACTCAGCAAGAAATAAAGGGAGAAGACTCAAATCAACAAAATTAGAAATGAAAAAGGAGAAGTAACAACTGACACTGCAGAAATACAAAGGATCATGAGAGATTACTACAAGCAACTGTATACCAAAAAAATACACAATCTGGAAAAAATGGACAAATTCTTAGAAAAGCACAACCTTCAATGACTGAACAAGGAAGAAATAGAAAATATAAATACACCAATCACAAGAAATGAAATTGAAACTGTGATTTAAAATCTTCAGGACCAGATGGCTTCACAGGTGAATTCTATCATTTAGAGAAGAGCTAACACCTACAATTCTCAAATTCTTCCAAAATAAAGCAGAGGGAGGAACACTCCCAAACTCATTCTACAAGGCCACCATCACCCTGATACCAAAACTGAACAAATATGTCACAAAAAAAAGAAAACTACGGCCAATATCACTGATGAACATAGATGCAAAAATCCTCAACAAAATATTAGCAAACAGAACCCAGCAGCACATTAAAAGGATCATACATCATGATCAAGTGGGGTTTATCCCAGGAATGCAAGGATTCTTCAGAATACGTAAATCAGTCAATATGATACACCATATTAACAAACTGAAGGATAAAAAACATATGAGAATCTCAATAGATGCAGAAAAATCTTTTGACAAAATTCAGTACCTATTTATGATAAAAACTCTCCAGAAAGTAGGCACAGAGGGAACCTACCTCAACATAATGAAGGTCATGTATGACAAACTCACAGCCAACATCATTCTCAATGGTGAAAAACTGAAACCATTTCCACTAAGATCAGGAACAAGAAAAGGTTGCCCACTCTCACGACTATTATTCAACATAGTTTTGGAAGTTTTAGCCACAGCAATCAGAGAAGAAAAAGGAATCCAAATAGGAAAAGAAGAAGTAGAACTGTCACTGTTTTCAGATGACATGATATTATACATAGAGAATCCAAAAGATGTTACCAGAAAATTACTACAGCTAATCAATGAATTTGGTAATGTAGCAGAATACAAAATTAATGCACAGAAATCTCTTGCATTCTTATACACTAATGATGGAAAATCAGAAAGAGAAATTAATGAAACACTCTCATTTACCATTGCAACAAAAAGAATAAAATACCTAGGAATAAACTTACCTAAGGAGACAAAAGACCTGTATGCAGAAAACTGTAAGACAATGATGAAAGAAATTAAAGACAATACAAACAGATGGAGAGATATACCATGTTCTTGGATTGGAAGAATCAACATTGTGAAAATGAACAAACTACCCAAAGCAATCTACAGATTCAATGCAATCCCTATCAAACTACCACTGGCATTTTTCACAGAACTAGAACAAAAAATTTCACAATTTGTCTGGAAACACAAAAGACCCCAAATAGACAAAGTGACCTTGAGAAAGAAAAACGGAGCTTGAGGAATCAGACTCCCTGACTTCAGACTATACTACAAAGCTGCAGTAACCAAGACAGTATTATACTGGCCCAAAAATAGAAATATAGATCAATGGAACAGGATTGAAAGCCCAGAGATAACTACACTCACATGTTGTCTCCTTATCTTTGATAAAGCAGGCAATAATATACAATGGAGAAAAGATATCCTCTTCAATAAGTGGTGCTGGGAAAACTGGACAGCTACATGTAAAAGAATGAAATTAGAACACTTCCTAACACCATACAGAAAACTAAAATCGAAATAAATTAAACCTAAATGTAAGGCTAGACACTATAAAACTCTTAGAGAAAAACATAGGCAGAACACTCTGTGACAAAAACCACAGCAAGGTCCTTTTTGACCCACCTCCTAGAGAAATGGAAATAAAAGCAAAAGTAAACAAATGGGACCTAATGAAACTTAAAAGCTTTTGCACAACAAAGGACACATAAACAAAAAGAAAAGACAACCCTCAGAATGGGAGGAAATATTTACAAATGAAGCAACTAGCAAAGGATTAACCTCCAAAATTTACAAGCAGCTTATGCAACTCAATATCAAAAAACAAACAACTCAATCCAAAAATGGGCAGAAGACCTAAATAGACATTTCTCCAAAGAAGATATGCAGATTGCCAACAAACACATGAAAGGTTGCTCAACGTCACTAATTATTAGAGAAATGAAAATCAAGACTACAATGAGGTATCACCTCACAGCGGTCAGAATGGCCATCATCAAAATATCTACAAACAGGAAACGCTGAGAGGATGTGGAGAAAAGGGGACCCTCTTGCACTGTTGGTGGTAAATTGCTACAGCCACTATGTAGAACAGTATGGAGCTTCCTTAAAAAACTAAAAATAGAACTACCATATGACCCAGCAATCCCACTGCTGGGCATATACCCTGAGAAAACCATAATTCAAAAAGAGTCATGTACCACAATATTCATTGCAGCTCTATTTACAATAGGCAGGACACTGAAGCAGCCTAAATGTCCATCAACCGATGAATGGATAAAGAATATGTGGCAGATGTATACAATGGAATATTACTCAGCCATAAAAAGGAATGAAATTGAGTTATTTGATGTGAGGTGGTTGGACCTAGAGGCTGTCATACCGAGTGAAGTATGTCAGAAAGAGAAAAACAAATACCGTATGCTAACACATATATATGGAATCTGAGAAAAAAAAATGGTTCTGATGCACCTGGGGGCGGGACTGGAATAAAGATGCAGACGTAGAGAATGGACTTTAGGACACAGGGAGGGGGAAGTGTAAGCTCGGACGTAGTGAGAGAGTGGCATTGACGTATATACAATACCAAATTTAAAATAGATAGCTAGTGGGAAGCAGATGCATAGCACAGAGAGATCAGCTCAGTGCTTTGTGACCACTCAGAGAGGTGGGATAAGGAGGGTGGGAGGGAGATGCAAGAGGGAGGGGATATGGTGATATATGTACACATATAGCTGATTAACTTTGTTATACAGCAGAAACTAACAGAACATTGTAAAGCAATTATACTCCAATAAAGATGTTAAAAAATAAAGAAAGAAAGAAGGTATAAAAAAAAAAGAAATACGCCAAAACACATAGAGATGTATTTCCAATGGATTTGGGGTTACCTAATTTCTTTTGGGTGCTTGCATTCTTGAAGTACTTAGGGAAAG
>NW_006791822.1:4789277-4796385 GCF_000442215.2 Lipotes vexillifer | reverse complement strand
GTACTGAGGGAAAGAAAACAAGATTCAAGTGATTCTCATCGTCTCCAAGGTAGAGTTGGTGAAGTTGTGAGTGCTGTAAAGGAAGTGAGCTGATAGTTTCATCAGGCAAGGAGGTGTCAATAGGATGCAGCCTTGAAAATGTGGAGAGATAAAGGCAAGTATTTAGGTCAATATATGTTCATATTAGTATTCTAAGAGCAGAAAATAAAAACAATCCAAGTATGTCATCAATTGTATTATATATTTTCATGTTGAAAAGCCCATATTTCCATGATTATTTAATTATTATAAAAAGTCAAATGGAAAAAGAAGAAAGCAAACCACCTGAAATTTATATTTAATTTATTTGAAAACATAAATGTGTACAAAAAAAGGGAAGGAAGTTAACCAAATGTTAACAATGGTAATTGTTTTTAGGATATTATTATTTCACTTACTTAGTAATATATTTTCTCTATTTTCTTCCAAAGAAATATATTAACATTACAATTAGATAAGTTCTTGTTGATACAAAATTTGACAGAAACAGAAAATTTGTTTTCAACAGATATTCACTGAGCATATGCTATGTGCTTCTTTCTCTACTAGGAGTTGGAATACTCTGGAAAGGGAGAGAAAATGTCCACATCCTCATAAAGCTTAGTGTCAGGCACTAAGCAAACAAGCAAGCAAACAACTGAACAAAAGTCTGACAATGAAAGGAGCTACAGAGAAAAGCAGAAACAAATAACTGAATCCAAACAACCTAACACAGTTAAGGAGTGCCCTAAATATTGTCTTGTGGATCAGTTTAATTGACTATTCAGGGAAACATTTCTTAGGTTGCTAGATGACGCTGAAAACTGAAAAACAGGTAAGCTTAACCTTTAACTTTTACAATTGTGCTTATCTTCTCAGTTTGAATACCCAAAAATGTAATATTTAGGTAATATCAATATGAATATAAACAAAACAGCTTCCATTTTTGTTTTGCTATTTAATTTCTTCATGCAAATAATATTCTCTGACTACATTTGATACCCAATGGAGAAAATCAGTGGTTGATCGACTTTTAGTTATTTCTTTACATTTTCCTATGGTTAATAGGAGCGGTTTTACTTATTTCTTTAACTTTCTGTTTGACAAGGGTATTATACTGCTGGATAGCCAGGTAATGAATTAACAAAGGTTTCTCTCAAAGTTATAATATCAGAATTTTAGTGATGACTCAGGAATTACCTTTTCCTTCTTAACATTTAGCTATTGGTTTTTAAGCTCTTAACACAAACTAAAAGATTCATACACATTGCCATAAACTGAAAAAAAATCTTTAACCAATGTCATAAAAACTTGCTTAAGAATAGAAGTGTCTTAACCAATTTCAGTCTGGCTTCCCTGAACTCAGAAAGACATATCCCCCTCGGTTTTTCTCTTGCTTGTCAGATGACAAATAGACTTCAGTGCTGGAAAATTTAAAAATTTGTATACAAAAATTTTCAGATATGACCAAATAAATATGACTGTAATATATTTGCTTAATTTTCTCTTGCACATACTGACTAATGTATATTTTTTCACTTTAAAAATAGATTCAAACAAAAACAAAATATAAGCACTCTGCTGGATTTATTCATGTGAAATTATTTCTTATACGTATTTTATGATTGTAATTTTAGGTACATGATTTTTCATATTACAAGTTACATTTTACAACAAAATTATACATTTAATATCAAAGTAATGCTGCTTAAAGATCTTATTATTCTTTCATATGTTATCTAAAAAGCTAAAATATAAATATTTATATTAATGACAGAATACATTAGATTATTATATATATTTCATTAATTTTATATGCAAAAAATCAAATTCACATAATTAAAACTCAAAGTAATTCATGTTGAGAAAATATTTTTTATGAATTTCTAATTACTTTCTTGCAACTATATTAGAATATTTTCAAAATATGACATGGGCATAAGCTGAAGATAGAGTAATCAGAGTATTCGTAAGAAAAGAAATAGGGCTCTATTATCGAAACTTAATTTATAGGTAATTTTTTTTCCATAATAGCCTCAATAAAATGTACATATCTCAGCCTCCACTTTTGGAAGAAGAGTCAACTCTTGGGAAAATACAACTTATTCTTATCTGTTATACAATGTGTAAATAAACCATGTTGTATATTTTGTGCTTTTAAATGCTTATCCATATTAACACAAGTTAAACTTTAAACCAATCTACTTGCAGAAGTGAACCTTCTTTTATACTATAGGAAATAATTATTAAACATATATCCTCTCTTACCTTAAGCAATTCACTAATCTTTCAATTTTGACTTTTATAATTTAAGTGGCTAATGGGATATCAATTTTGAAATATGCATAATTCTATTGTCAAGGTAAAATATGATCTAACAAATACAAAAAAATGTATTAAAACTGAATATTCATAAAACTTTTTAAAGATTACAATCTAGAAATTATTCAATATCTTTACCCACTTTCTACCGAGAGCAGAGTAGCCCTCCATTGACACATGCATCATTATTAAATGTGCTAATTTTCATCAAAGCACTGTGACTATATCCTTTGCCCATATGACTCTCAAAGCCTATGAGATTCACTTTAAAAATAGGGGATTGAACCTGATTGCTTTTAGGGTTTGTTTAGATTTATAGAGTGGTTATGAGTGTGGACTCAGGAGCCAAAATATGTAGAACTGAATCCCAAATTCTCAATTTAATCTCTGTGTGGCTTCTGTAGTTTGTGAAAATATAGGGGTGATTAGAATTATATTTTGAAAGCACAGCGTGTTTGTAAGACGATTGAACTATTCTATAATTGGCCTATGTGGCCATATAGTTTTTTGATGGGTCAGATAATATTTCTAATCAATCACAAGGCTTATTCTCTTTATCTAAATTCAAGATGTGGGCAAAATTAGCAAAAGTTTTCACTTGTTTATATGTTATTATTGATTATTAGTTGTTGTTCAGATTCCTTTAGAATCTTTAGAAAGATCCCAAAACTGTGCACAAATAAGATAAATCAAATGGTTTATTTATGAAATATTATTTCACAATTAATATATATCATTAGATATAAATATTCTAACATAAAATAGTGACTGCATTCTCTAATCACCTTTTTAAATGAGAACAAATTATCATTGATCTTATCTAAATGAAACTCATAAAACTCATGTACATATAGTAGGTCAAAAAGGAGCAAATCACAAATGTAATATTTTTGGCCATCTTTTCTAGATACAAATTGTTCATAACAGTGTTAAAATAAAGCAAATATGCAAATTATACAGGGTTATTTGCATGCACATCTCACAACAGTAAATCCCCACTGTGTTTTCATCCTGAGTCCTATTTCAACATCATTATCACTGACAAGGCAGTGTTAAGTAAGGCAGTGTTAGCTTTTAGGAACACATTTATGATTTACTAATCAATTATTTACAATCCTAGAGAAAACAGAGACGTTTAAATGCACACAGTTTTTATAGACACTCTAGCTACTGCTGCTGCTAAAAGAAGTCAGGCAGAAGAATATGTTTTATGTTATAAAACCAAGTAAAAACTTGCCTTTGTAAATTGGGAGAATCTTGACTTTTCTGGAAACTTGTTTTTAAAAGGAAACTAAATGTTACTACTTAGAAGTTAGTTAACTCTGGTAATAATGGCTTTTAAACAGAAAATTAATACCACTATTATACTTAGAGTAAATCCCCACTGTGTTTTCATCCTGAGTCCTATTTCAACATCATTATCACTGACAAGGCAGTGTTAAGTAAGGCAGTGTTAGCTTTTAGGAACACATTTATGATTTACTAATCAATTATTTACAATCCTAGAGAAAACAGAGACGTTTAAATGCACACAGTTTTTATAGACACTCTAGCTACTGCTGCTGCTAAAAGAAGTCAGGCAGAAGAATATGTTTTATGTTATAAAACCAAGTAAAAACTTGCCTTTGTAAATTGGGAGAATCTTGACTTTTCTGGAAACTTGTTTTTAAAAGGAAACTAAATGTTACTACTTAGAAGTTAGTTAACTCTGGTAATAATGGCTTTTAAACAGAAAATTAATACCACTAATTTATACTTAGTTTTGAAGTATCCTCACTCAGATTTTTTAAGGGTTTGGCTTTGTTAGCTGAACCAAAAATTTAAGCAAAGTAATTGCATGCTTTCATGTGGAACAGTATTTTCTGATTCTAACCTAAATTGGCAATGTGACTTTTCAAAAATAGTGTATGAATGGACTCCAAGATTATTTAAGTAAAATAAAGAATATCTTCAATATTGTACTTTAAAAGAAAAAATTGGGGAAATAGCATATTTGCCAAGGTTGAAGTATTGTTTCTGAAGGTAAGGTGGTGGGTTCTAAAGTCTTACATGTGGTTTCAAATTCCGATTTCCTCATTTCATTTTGATTTAATTTGAACGATTAAAAAAATTCCGAGTTTTTCTTTCTTCATTTCGTATATGGGAATAAGAATAGAATCCATCTTGCAAAGTCATTTGTGGATGCGTGTGATAATCTATGTAGAACACTCAGCATAGTAACCTTCATAAAGGAAGCAATAACATGAATGGTTATAATTCAAGTAAGGATGCTGCCTTTCTTTAAAAATTTGTATTATAAAAACATTTAAATGTTTACAAAAGTAGAGAATTATTTAAAATGCATGGCAAAATTGAGAATTAACCAATGTGACTGCATAATTTTAAGTATATGGTAGATATCATCATGAGCAAAATAAGAAACCAAATGAAATAATGTATATCAGAGACAGAAATGTAATAATTCTTGCATTAAAAAGTCATCTCAAAATAGAAGATAAAAGAGGACTAACCCTAAAGAAAAAGTAACTAGAAACATGAACAGAACAAATGTATTTTTAACCGTATGAAAAGATGCTAAATCTTTCATAATAAGAAAAATTAAAATTAAGAAAATATTTTTCACCTATCAGATTGGCAAAATGAAATAATTTGAAAACGCTCTTATTTGGCAAAGTTATGGAAAATTCTCACACGATGGAAATAAGAATCAGTGCAATCTCTATAAAAAAATTAACGACAATAACTAAAAACTGTTTATCTGTTTACTGTTTGGCCCAACAATCCCATTCTAGAAATAAGTCTCAAAGATCCATAGGCAAAAATATGAAAACACAATATGTATAAGACACCTGGTAATAGCTGAAGCCTGAAAGCAAAGAAAGTAGACATCACTAGGAGACTGACTGAATAAACAATGGTGCATCAAGGACATAGAATACTGAGAGCAATAACAAACAAAAATAACCTTAGATTACTAGGAATCCAGTATGGCATGATCTTCAGAGAATATTATTAATTGAAAAAAGCAAAGTTGATAAAACTGTTTATACACTCAATACTATAAGAGACATGTTAATACAAACAAGTATATGTATATATATGTATGTTTGTATATGTAAATACATGTATGACATATTTCATATAATCATATATATTATGATATATATGACACAATATGATTTTCTTATATTAAAACAGAATAATAAACAAGATTTAAAAGGAAAGATTATTTAATAGGAGGAAAAGAACAAAGTTCAAGGGACAGAGATAGAAGCAGTATTTATTTAGATTATTAATTTCAAATACAATTTAAATTTTTCTGGACTTTAGAAATGTAGCAAATATCCATTACAGTTAAAAATTAAAACTGTTTATGGAGTCAATAAATACTGTCCTGAAAATAATAGAGTATTTTAATTTAGAGATTTTTCAGATGTATGTAAAGTAAAATATATTAGAACAGGATATAGTGAAATATTATTTTCGCTCAATCTTTCTTATTCTACTGAGGTTGTTTCTACATTACTGTGCTTGTCTTAGAATTAACGTCACATGAAGGCTAGAAATAGGATGAAATACGTTTCTACATCAGTGTGCCAATAACAAAGATAATATCAAAAATTATTTAATGGTGCTAACGATAAGAAAATATCTAAGAAATTCTGTAGAATGAAACTAATCATGATTATTCCAAGTGTCCAAATATATGTTGGTATTTGTTCTGAAATGAAAAACCTAATACACACGGTTTGCTTTTAGACTGATTTAGGCAACATCTTTCACCTATTCCCTCTAGCAGTGATCCAGGTCCTACACTAAAAATGTTACACAATATGGTAACAACACTGTAGCTATTTTGCTTTAGAAAAATCACTATCGATTGTCTTTACAACATCTGTTCCACTTCTTCTTTCTTATCAATCGAACCCCAATTTTGTTCACTCTTCTGTGAGCAGACAAGAGAAGCTGGGTCTTTTTGGAACCACAGGGAGTGAATTATTGTAGGTCTAAATTGTTCTTGGTGGTCTTAATCCCCTTGATAAATAATAGGCTTTAGCATTGTCGTGTGATGCACATATGTCCAATGAAACAAAAGAGGAAGTTTGCTGCAGATTTTTCTCAAAAAGTCTTTCTTGTCCTTACACAGGAAGAGGAGATTAAAAAGTTCCCATTTCCTTCGACAGTGTTACTACCGTCATACAGTGTCTCTTAGTGTGACAACCATCTTGGAACCATGAGGAAAAGAAATGTAAGAGGACAATGCTGGGATGGTAGTGCAGATAAATATAAAAGAACCTGGGCTTTGGGGAACATTGTTGAGCCATTGAACTGATCCAACTGTGGGACTGCACTTTCTCAGGATTTCCATTACCTGAGATAATAAATGACATTATTTTAAGTTATTTTGAGTTTGTTTCTTTTTAGTTGCATCCAAATGCTTATCAACTGCATTATTTTATATTATAGAATTGTCTTTTCTTCATTTTTTTTCCAAACCATGGCAAGCACTTTTCTCCCTAAAATATTGTTTTCAATACATTACCTAGAATTACCCCAAAACTCAATATATCAAGTTTAATCTTCTATGCTTACTTTTTAAAGGCTCTGTCAGCTGCTCAAGTTCTGCCTTTTGCAGCTAAGCCTATTAACTTTCTCACTTCTGTGCTTTTCATGTCTGTTTATTTTCTCTTGTTTCTCCAATGTTTTCCATTTTCCTCTTTATTTAAATGTTACCAACCCATTTTTTACCCCAAACAAGTCCCACCTC
>NW_006791822.1:4774064-4789267 GCF_000442215.2 Lipotes vexillifer | reverse complement strand
TATTGCCCTACAATACCGCATCCAACGTCAGTTCATTTAGCAACATGGAAAACATGTATATATCACTGTCTCATTCTTCCATATTTAGTAGAAATATTAATGCTAATGAAGACCTCATTTCTTTTCAACAGGAGTCATGAGCAAAGACATGCCACTAAATCAAGTAGTGTTAAAAATCCAGAAATAGCAAAATTAAAACCACCAAATCAATAAATATTATTTAGTAAGAGTTTATTTTGTATATGAGAACAGTTCACAAACTGGGAGCTTTCAAAAATAAAAACTGATATGAAGCTCAGGGGCATGAAGTTATAGAATGGTTTATATAGTAAAGCTAAGGAAGTTGTTAACCTTTACAATGACTGATTATCACAATGGGGGTTTATACATGACAGGAGATTGGTTAAAACTGATATTCAAATATAATTTCTTTAAAATATTTCTTTGTGACTATATACTTATTTATGAGGATAATAAAAATTACACTTTTTAACAAAAATATTAAATTAAATTAAATTTTTTAAAAAGGTGATTATCTCATACCATATTTAGGAAGATGATTTAAGTGCTTCTTATGTTTATCAGAGGCATTTACAAGACATAAACTAAGGTAAGTTTTGTTTATGTTCATGAAATAAGCTATATTTAATTTTGCTTATGTGGCTTAAATGGTTTTGTCTGCTCAGGTAATCCTCAAGTCTGGTCTCCATTTTGTATTTAATTTTAACAGTACTAAGCTTAGAGTTACAGTATTATGTTTCCAAATGTACATTTAATCCATGTGCTAAACTTCAATGAGCTAATTTTTTGCACATGAGCATTAAATGTAAACAGAAGATTAGTAGTGTTACATAGTAAAAATAAAATCTTAACTTGGGATTAGAATTATATAAATCCATTATAAGGACTAATTTTGTGAATGGCCACTATAAAATGTTTTTATACTATAAATTTCAATGAATAAATATTTGTGCAGAATCAAAAATTGGGTCAATGAGCAGTTTTGAGGGGTAATCTGTTTAAAAATTGATCCAGTTTTATAAGCCTTAAGGCACAAAAGAATAGGTTTGCAATCATAGTTCTGTGAAGGTAAAAAAGCTATATTTAGGTTTCTATAAAATTTACATTCCACATTTTCAAGTTTTTTTCTTGCCTAAAAATGTCATTGCCTATAATTAAGACAAAGCAAGAAAGTTCAAAATGCAGTACCTTATGCTAACACAATTTAGATTCATTGGTAAGAATGAAGTTTAGCTATAAGCCAAAATAAATTAGGAAAACTGGTATAATTATGCATATAAGAGAAAAAAGGGATTTCTTTTTTGTAGTACTTGGAGAGTAATAGACAAAGTATTTTGTTGATTCAAAAGCAATCATGAGCAATGCTTAGAAGAAATGTTTGTTACTGCTAAGTACTTTGACAAAGTGTTAGACCCTATGCAAAGACAATTTACTAAGTAGTATCTCTAAATTTTAGGACAATATAATTTAAGATACATGTTTTTAGTATTTAATGTTTTATTTTATCTGAAAAAACCAACAGTAAAAATAAAATTTTATTGTTTACTGAATAAAATTCCTTAGAATATAAACAATATGCTAATCTTTTAAAAAAATCTATACTTATTAGAAATTAAAGAATTATTTTCTGTAAATATTTTCAGGAAAAATGGTTTAATTTTGAAGAAAAACTGGTAAGAAAATATCTTCCTAAGTTTTATTTTTGCTGTTTAGCCATATACATGTGTCTGAAATTTTTATATTTAAGGCTTCCAATATTTCATGTCAATAGCTAATGCACATTGAATCCTGATAATAGTGTTATGTCACCATGGACTGTATTTTATTAACAACAATTAAAGTTAATAATGGTAACAATTTTTGAAATTTCATTTTGTGCTAGGTAACATCCTAAAGTCTTTACAGATATTAACCACATTTATTTTTACAATAATCTTCTTAGGAAAAACCATTAATAACCCAGTTTCACAGTACAAAAATTGAAAATAAGAAATATTAAATATGTGACTGGTTCAGGCTGTGATAATTTAAGTGTCAGAGCTGAGAAATAAACTTCAATCTATTTTCCAACATTTTACTATATTTATAAGTAATGAAATCAATCATTCTATTTTATTAATACAGAAAAAGTTTCCAAAGGCAAATTCGTTGGCATAGCCAAGATACAGAGTAATTCAATCACAAAGAATATTAATGGCCATATAGTAAAAATATGCTTTGAATGCTAAAATGCCATCTTCTTTACCTAGTGTGTTAGTGTATAACTGCTAAGTGAAATATGCACCTGAGACAACTATAAGGTCAATATTATAATGTGCTGACTGCAAGGAAAATGTGTTCTTGATTTTGGATTACATGTGTCTCCATATAATTCAATCATTAGAATTTATCACGTAAAGACTCACAGACCATATCTAATCTCTATTCCAAAGGACACCAAAGATAATTATTATTATTATTTTTTTTTTTTAAATAATACACAATGTATTTATTTATTTATTTATTTATGGCTGTGTTGGGTCTTCATTTCTGTGCATGGGCTTTCTCTAGTCGTGGCAAGTGGGGGTCACTCTTCATCACGGTGCGCAGGCCTCTCACTATCGCGGCCTCTGTTGTTGCGGAGCACAGGCTCCAGACGCGCAGGCTCAGTAATTGTGGCTCACGGGCCCAGTTGCTCCATGGCATGTGGGATCTTCCCAGACCAGGGCTCGAACCTGTGTCGTCTGCATTGGCAGGCAGATTCTCAACCACTGCGCCACCAGGGAAGCCCAAAGATAATTATTAATATTCCTTTGATTCTTCTGTTTTCTAGTTCAAACTCTGATAATGAGATTGAATGGCTGTGGTTAATTTGCTGAAAGCACATGCAAAACAAACAAGTGTCAGAGATTTTATTTAACTTACTAACCAATAGGCATTAAAATTGAAACAAAAATGTGAGAAGTTTAGTATACACGGGCAATTTAATAAATACATTTAAGAAAAGTACAAATTTAGGTTTGGATACAAAACTGGTTAATGTCCAACAGGGCAATAAGCCACAATATCTGGGGCTATACATTCTGTGGTTATTCAAATATCTACTAGACAAAAATATGCAAGTTAACTTCCGTCCCAGAGTTTTAAATTGTCTGTTTAATAAAATGCTCAGAACTGTACTGGCCAATAATCTTTTATGACTATTTCTAAGAATTTAGATAATTTTTCTAACATCGCAACTAAACATTCTTTGAAACTTAAAAGATCTCACTTCAATTCCAATTCAGTTAAATTTCCTATGCCTTAAGTTTCCTATGCCTTAACTGAAATCTTAGAATTCAGCTTGCCTGTCAATTACTACCTTTTCTTGTTATTTTTTCTTTATGTCCACTCCGTTTAAACTTTATAGAGACAACGAACACTGTTGTTTACAATCAGTGCATAAACTGGCTACTGACTCTACTTTTTATAAATATTACCTAAAACTGTGGTTCAACACTTTAATCTCATTTCTTCTAAAATTATACCACTTATTGAGGTATGATTTATATGTAAAAGACTGTATATTAAAAAATGATATGACATATAAAAAGCAGTATTTAGTGTATATAACTTGAGGAATTTGAGGGTAAGTACACACCCAAGAAACTGTCACCGTTGTCAAGGCCACAAACAGACATCATCTCCTAAAGTTTCCTCCAGCCTTCTTCTTCTTCTTCTTCTACTTCCTTTTCCTATTATTATTTAATACATATTTATTTACTATATGTAATATATAAGTATAAATATATGTTACATATAATGGTAAGAACACTTAACATAAGATCTATCATCATAGCAAATTTTAAGTATACAATACAATATTGTCAGTTATAGGCACTATGCTCAATAACAGATCTCCAGAACTTATTTATCTTGCGTAGTTGAAACTATTCTGCTCTCTGCTTCCATGATTTTGACTATTTTAGGTTCTACATACAGGTAAAATCGTACAGTATTTGTCTTCCTCTGACTTATTTCACTTAACATAATACCCTCCAGGTCAATTCATGTTGTCACAAATGGCAGGATTTCCTCCTTTTTTTAGGTCTGAATATTTCCTTATTTGTATATGCCACTTTTTAAATCTTTTTATCTATTGATGGTCATTTAGGTTGTTTCCATATCTTGGCTATTGTAATACTGTAATGAACATGGAAGTGCAGATATCTCCCCAAGATCCTGATTTTATTTCCTTTGGATATATAATGAGAAGTAGAATTGCCGGATCATGTGCTACTTCTATTTTTAATTTTTTGAGGAATCTCCATACTCTTTTCATTAATTTCTGTACCAATTTACAGTCCTTTCACCTATGTACCAGGGTTCCCTTTTTACCACATCTTCCCCAGCACTTATTATCGTCTCTTTTTTTTGAAAATTGCTACCCTAAGAGATGTGAGATAATGTTTCCCTGATGAATAGTAATATTGAGTACATTTTCTTATATCTGTTGGCCATATGTTGTCTTCTTTACATATATATATATATATATATATATTCAAATTCTTTTTATTGAATTATTTGGTTTTTTTGCTATTGATTTGTATGAGTTCCTTTTGTATTTTGGATATTAACCCTTTAACAGATATATGATGTGCAAATATTTCTCCAATTCTGTACATAGTTTGCTTTTTCACTCCGTGGATTATTTCTTTTGCTATGCAAATTCTTTTTAGTTTGATGTAGGATCGTTTGTTTATATTTGCTTTTGTTTCCCATATTTATGGTGTCATTTCCAAAAAATCATTGCCAAGATCAGTTTCAAGGAGCGTTTCACTATGTTTTCTTCTAGGTTTATGGTTTCAAGAATTACATTTAGGCATTTAATGCATTTTGAATTGCTTTTTGTGTGTAGTGTAAGATAAGGATCCAATTTTTTATTTGTGACTACTTTCATTTCTTTTATCAATGTCTTTTAGTTTTTAGTGTACAGATTTTCACCTCCCGGATGGAGACCCGTGTACAGTGTTCTATATTCCTTGAGTCCCTGATCCAAACAAACACTTTTCTATTCAGCTGGAATGAAATGATAGTCTGACTATATTCTAGTCCTTTTGCACTGACTGGAAGAGCCAAAATTCTCTAAGAATAGGGGGGATCATGAATGGGGTGAGGGTATCAAATAATGTTTGAAATTTATTTATTGTGCCATCAGCAATCTACTTTTAACAACATCAACTTTGCTCCATATGTAGAGCTCTCTAGATTGAAATTATTATTTTTCAGCATTGACCAAAGACAATCTCAAAAAATTTTACTGTTTCTTTTGACATATTTCTACATTTCTTCCTCTTTGAGACTTCTCTACAAATTTAAATTCTGTTGTTTACTTTGTCAGAATACATTTATATCATTTACTTATGTAGAGAAGTGAATATCTTCTTTTCCTAATCTTGTTCTAATTTAGAAAAGTAGTAATTAAAAATCTGAAAACGTATTGATTAACTGTAAATTAAAAATTACACTATTTCATGCTATGTTGTACATTTTGATAGACACTTAAATCCATCCTCCAACACTGCAAAACTAATGCAAGCTGTATCTATTTTTATAGTTTTAGACCTTTGAAGCATAAAACTGACAAGGTATTAATTAAATGAAGTATTTATTAATAAACATGCTGAAAAACATTCCTTAAATACCAGACCAGAAATTCTAAAATTAAAAATACACACTCAAAATAGTCTTATGAATGCATATTTCTCATGAGTCAGAGAAAAGTTCTGTTTTCTCATAGTGAAGTACCTCTTGTTATTTTTATGTTTAAAGAGGAAACACTAAAAAAGTTTTCCTTTTAAAGGAAACTCACTGTTAAAATGCTATAAAAATGAATTGACATTAAATAATAGACAAAGTTGAAAAAAATTTTTGTATTCTAAAATCCCTAAATGTTACTATTTAAATGTAGTGAACTGAATTATCTTAAAATTTTGTTTTCATTTTACTGTTCTTTTTTGTTTAGAATTAATGCTTTTTTAAAGATTTGAACATGTGCTATTAGACTAACTGGCTTTATTAATGTTACTAACAAGCTATTATTACAACAGATCTAACACTTTATGACAGACTGATGGCAGGTATTTATCTGGGAAAACCTGTCGTAACAAAATGAATAAACCAAGATTTCAAATCTTACCATTCTTAAGACACATTTATTATTTGTTGACATATTAAACACTACCTTTACTGGCTTTTGGAAAATATTGTTATGATTTAATTTTCATCAAAATAATAAACCTCTGGGCAAAGTATAAAATCTTATAATAGATCTTAAGCTCAGTTCAAAAGCAACCAAGCACACTACCATTGTATCAGAAGGTGTCTGTGTAATTATAAGGACATGACATAATCTATAACACTGTGATTGAATGTGAGCATTTGAAATATTATTGTCAGATGCAAGAGTTGAAAAGATAGGAGATGAAGCATGGAAGACAGAAGGAGCAAAGTTCAGAAAGCTGTAAGAACAGGGTCAATCTATGATCTTTTAATGTGTGAACTGTCTTTTCCTTTTCTTTCTAATTAATCTACTTTTTCTTTGAAAATAAAAAGGAGATATCTTCAAGTTCAAACAACTGTGACTTATAGATGTCCTGTCAAATACAAAATAATAAGACTTAAAAATCAATTTCAGTTTAAAGAGTCAAGTGTTCTATTTTCCTTTCTAGTTCTATATCTCATTTAATTTTGTGACTTCAATATCTATCTATGCATAAAGTTGATGTTTTTAAAAATTTAAGATGATAATTAAAAGATTCATGTCAATTTTTAAATAAAAGAACTATATTAGACTTGTTTTGATAATATCCAATTAAAATTTAATTGCCATTAGGCATTACTTTAAACTAATTTTATATATATCAATAATACTAATACATATCATATGACTCAGATTTATTACTATTTAGCACTTTGAAATTGTATGTACAAAATATGTAAAATTTATTATAACGTTAAATCCCTATATTTTAGAAATTCTATGATAGTTTTGGGAATATGAAAGCACTGAGAGTGGCAATTATGTGCAAAAATATGCACATACAAATACAAAGTTAACACAAAATATTATTTTTGCTATTTCAGATTACTTAAAATTTTCTATATAATAAATCCACTTAAATTTTCATTCATTAAAATTGCTCAAAGACCCAAATCTTTATGTCTTGTTAATGCAGTGTAATCAACTGACCATATCCTGACCGATAGTTACTAATAGTAACAGCAATTACCCGTTCTGGTGGTTTCCCAGTAGCCCATAACTAGCCCTGATTAGGTATTGTCATTGTCTTTCACAACATAACAACTTTGCTCTTCATCTTGCTGTAGACTTAAGGAGGATAAATCTATATCATTGGAAGATAATAACAACAATAATGGTGGGGATATTGACAGAAACTGTATTCTAAGCCATAGTCAAGGGATACCACTTGACAAAATTCTGGAATAGGTTGATTGTACACTACTTGAAAAGCCCTATCATATTAAGAACAAGAACTTTTGAGGAATTGAAACATAGGCAGCACAAGTTCAGAAAAGCCAACTGGTTTTATATAGTTTTCTACTGTTTAATGGATCTGATAAAGCACTAGGTGAAACTATATAAGAAACATTAACATTGCTTACCTAATTTAGGCTCAATTATTTTTTTCTACATAAAAACAAAATCAATATAAAGCATGCCTAGTTCACTTTCATTTTCATTTCTGCCAAACTATTTGAAATAAATTTCTTACTTAGAAATATAGTGTTGCAGAATGGAATATACAAGAATATCAAGACACCAATTTTGCCTGAAATTAAAAAATAATAGAACTAGAAAAGACAGCATCATGTTGCTCTATATATTTTACCAAAAACATCCAAAGGGGGCAGGAAAAAAACCCTCAAGAATCAGGGGATGGTCTACACTAGTGTTAAATGCTGCTGAGAAACAAATACTGTGTATTGATTTAGCGACTTCTAGGTCATTCAAGATGCTGTCAAGTAGATTGACAATTATGGTACGTAAAATATATAAGGATTAAGTAACTAAAAGTAAGAACATGGACACTTTTATTTTTTAATTGTGTGTTCCATACATACATGTTTTCTGAGTACTTAATTTTTAAAAAAATCATCCATTCAATATTGTCAGTAATTTTTATATGGCATTTTTTTCTTCAAACCTAACTTATGGTACAAGTTGAATTTTTAAGAAAGAGTGAGTGGAGTGTCATTATCCCAGTCCTTGATCTACTTTGCTCTTGCCTGATTCTCTATCTTCAGGTGTATGCTGGTGGTAGAAAGTTGATGCTCATAGTGTTTAACTAAATTTTTATCAGCCACCTAACATGTAAGGCTTTTTGGACTTAGGTGGGCCTGCTGGTTAGGTTCTGTGGCTATTTTAGAAAACCAGATACAACTTGTGGTCTATTTATTACACTGTTGTGAAACTTTCAAAACTAGGATTCCTAGAATCCACTGCTTACAGGACATTTTTTACTTTTGCTCCCAAGAAAATGATTTTCTTCAAAAAATATAAGAAAGGTATTCCTGTTTCTATACCCCAACCAATTTTAGGGTTGTTATAGGTGGTTGTTTTTCTCTGAAAGGGAAAAAGAAAGGATATGATCAGACAAAAAAGACAACAACTCCATCTGCCAATGAATATAGCCTCATGCACTGGGTGGACCATTATCTGATTTCGATGTAGTGTGGACAGTATCTACTGGTAAAATGTGAGCAAAGTAGAATTAAAATCTCCTTTTTCTTTTTAGAAACTTATTTGATGACACTAACTTTTTTCTAATTCTAAGTGATTTATTCAGGATTATAGTTTTAAATTCAAAGCATATGTTACTGCTAGTGGACACTTTGTCAGACTTTAGCTTCTTATGTGCTCCTCTTCTGTCTACAAACTATAAATCAATATTACTTGTGAATATAGATGCAAATATCCTCAATAAACTGTAGCCAACCAAATTCAGCAGCATATTAAAAGGATTACATAACATTACCAAGTGGGATTTATCCCAGGAATTCAAGGGTGTTTCAACATAAGAAAATTAATTAATGTAATACACCAAATTAACAGAACAAAGAAAAATAATAACCATAGTTCATCACAATTGATGCAGAAAAAGCATTTAACAAATTACAACATCTTTTGATGGTAAAAACTCAGAAAACTATAAAGACAGAGGACTTCCTCAACATAGTAAAAACATTTATAAAAAACCCAAAGCTAACATCATACTCAGTGGTGAGGGATTGAAAACTTCCTCCCTAGGATCAGAAATAAGACAAGGATGCCCACTGCCACGACTCCTATTTAACAATTTACTGGCATTCATAGCTAAAAACAAAATTAGTCAAGGAAAAAAAAGCACTAAACTGGAAAGGAAGAAGTAGAATTATAACTATTTTCTGATTACAAGATCAGAAATTTGTGGACTCCTAGAGTCCACAAAAAATTCTACTTGAGATAATTTTAAAAATCCAGCAAAATCATAAGTACAAGATCAATGAAAATGTCAGTTGTGTTTTTCTATACTAGCAATAAACAATCTGAACAGGAAATTAAGAAAACAATTCTATTTACAATGGAATCAAAAAGAATAAAATATCTAGAAATAAGTTGAACCAAGGAAGTACAAGACCTGCATACTGAAAAAAATTGCTGAAAAAATTTAAAGAAGACCTAAATAAACAGAAATATATTCCATGTTCATGGATGGTCAAACTTAATCATATTATGGTAAGAATACTACCCTAAACAATCTACAGAGTATGGCAATCTCTATCAAAATTTCTAGCAAATCCTTAACAAAATTTTAAAAAATAGAAAACCTGATCCTTAAATTAACATAGAATTGCAAGGGGCCCCCTCAATAATCTCTTTCTTGAGAAAGAAGAATAAAGTTGGAAGTCTCACATTTCCAAATTTCAAAACTTACTACAAAGCTACAGTAAGCAAAATGGCATGTTAGCATAGGAATAGGCATATAGAAACCAATGAAACTGAATGAAGAGCACAGAAATAAACCCATACATTGGTTTTCAATAAGGGTATCAAGATCAATCAATGGGGGGAAATATAGTCTCTTCATCAGTGGTATTTGAACAGCTGGATATGCACATGCAAATAAGTTGAACCCCTACTTCACACCATCAACTAAAAATATATCAACAACCTAAATACAGGAGATAAAAACATAAAATCCTTAGTAGAAAACAGACATCTGCATAATCTTGGTTTTAGCAATGGATTCTTAGATGTAACAGCAAATGTGCAAGCAACAAATGAAAAAATTAAATTGGATTTTGATAAAATTTCAAAAATTTGTGATTCAGAATATACCAGGAAAGTGAAAAGACAACCTACAGAATGAAAGAAAATATTTGCAATTCTTATATCTAAGAGGGCCTAATATCCATAATAAATGGAGAACACTTACAACTCAAAAACAAAAATGCAAACAACCCATTTTTAAAAAAGGACTTGAATAGACATTTCTTCAAAGATATATATATATATATATATATATATATATATATATATATACACACACAATGTGCAACAAACACATGAAAAGAAATGGTTAGTTATTAGGGAACTGAAAATCAAAATCACAAAGACATACAATTTCACACCCACTAGGATAGCTATAATAAAAAGAAAAAGAACAAGTGGGGCTTCCCTGGTGGCGCAGTGGTTGAGAGTCCGCCTGCCGATGCAGGGGACACAGGTTCATGCCCTGGTCTGGGAGGATCCCACATGCCACAGAGCGGCTAGGCCCGTGAGCCATGGCCGCTGAGCCTACGTGTCCGGAGCCTGTGCTCTGCAATGGGAGAGGCCACAACAGTGAGAGACCCGCGTACCGCAAAAAAAATAAATAAATAAAAAATAACAAGTATTTACAAAGATATGGAGAAATTAAAATCCTGAACACTACTGGCGGAAATATAAACTGCATAGTGACTGTGGAAAACAGTTTGGTGGTTCCTCAAAATGTTAAATGTGGAATTACCATATGATCCAGCAATTCCACTCCTAGGTATTTACCAGAAAGAACTAAAAACAGGTACACAAACAAATTCATGCACATGCATGTTCAGGTTTGGGTGGAAACAACCCAAAAGTCATAAACAAATGAATGGATAAGTAAATTGTGATATATACATACAATGGGACAATTATTCAGCTATAAAATGAATGAAGTACTGATAAATGCTTCAATGTGGATGAAAATCAAAAACTTTATGCTAGGTGAAAGAAGCTGGACACTGAAGATCACCTACTGTATGATTCCATTTGTGTGAATATATAGTATAAGTAAATCCATATGCATAAAGAAGATTGAGGTTTCCAGGGGCTGGAGAGAGGAGCAAATTTGGAGTGGCTGCATAATGAGTACAAAGTTTCCTTTGTAGGTGATAAATGCTTCTTTTTCGAGTGATAGATAGTGGTTGCAAAACATTGTGAATCTAGTAAAGGCCCTTGATTTGTACATTAAAATGATTAATTTTATGTTTTGTGAATTTCCCTTTAATTAAAAGCAATTGCAAAAATGTCAGTCATAAGTCATTTGAGAGCTCTCTGAAATACATAACATCATGTAAAATCTTTCAGAGTCTCTATGGTATATATTGCAAGATAAAGTAACTAAGGAGAAGGTGATTTCTATTTTCTTCAGTCCTTTCCATTTCATTCGACAAATATAATTTTACACAATTCTTAGCATCTTGTCTTTGTTTCTGTTGGTATAAAACTGAATTGAAAAGTTTAAAATTGTAGGGTGTAAAAGGAAAAAAATAATAAGAGAATTTGCAATCAAATTCCAGAAATTCACATAGTGGAATAGGAATATGTAGCTCAGTATTCTCAACTAGCTGTCCACCTGGGCTGAAACACTGGTTTCATCTTTTTCCAACTGTATTACATTGAATAGGCAACTTTTTCTTCCCCAGCCTCAATTTCTTTCAAAGAAGGTAAAATTTAAGAGTTAGAATGTGCATGATACTGGCATTTTTATTATATAATTTTTGAGACCTTAAATGTGTGACCATATGTAAATCAACAAGATTTTCAACTCTGATGTATTATAAGGGGCAAATAATAATAATAATAGTTGTTATTATTAAGTTCCATCATCTGCTTGAGCTGTGGATTTAACCCACCTCCTTTTTCCACTAAACTGCAATGCTCTTTCTTATTGACAAAACATGTGCTCCATTTCTGTCACTACATTATTGCTATAAATTCTTGTATGATAATTCTATTCTAAATATTTAGTTTTAATTGATCCACTCCTGTTTATATCTCTAAAGTTTTTCAAATGAAATAACATATTCTCAAATCTATACTCAATGATATTGTTATTGCTATAAATGTATGGACAAAATAAATCAATGATTAGTGCTCCAAAATTCTATTCCTTAATACAGAATTCTTTTGGTTACCAAATAATATTTGACTAGAAAATCGTGAGTTCTATGTTTAGGATTAAAAATACTTTGTTTTTCTATTTATAACTCAGAAATAAAGACACATACATGTGAAATTCATGGCATAGTGATTCATAAGTGGTGGGAAAAGTAACCTATTAAAATATTTTAAATTTGAATCTTTGGTAATGTAATAGTTGAACAAGCAACTGTGACTCTGTTCTATAAATGAAACTCATTTTCATAGCTATCTTATTTATAAGTAAATTCCCTTCAATAAATCTTTAACCTTAAATGTATTTTAATAGTGTATTAGTCTGCTCAAGCTACCTCAGACTTGGTGGTTTAAACATAGAATTTTATTTCTCACAGTTCTAGAGACTTTAAGTCTAAGATCAAGATACTGAAAAATGCAGGTTTTATTATGAGCTCTCTTTTGGCTTGTAGGTGACCACCTTCTTGCTAGGTGCTCCTATGACCTCTTCTTTATGTGTTCAGGGGCTGGGGGAACTCTCCGGTGTCTCTTCTTCTAAGGATAGGATACTAATCCTATAGGACCAGAGCCCTACCCTAATGACCTCATCTAGCTTTAATTACCCCTTTATAGATCCTGTCTCCAAATACAATCACATTATGGGTAAGGGCTTAAATGTAGGAACTGAGGGGTAACACAGTTCAGTACACAGCAAATAGATATATTTTCCTAAGTAAAAATTTTTTCAAAGCTAAGTTTCAGTTACATCACAATTGCATGTATATTAAGTAGTTCCAGGGTCCAAAGAGAGAAAATATACATTTTATTTCAGATTTACGCAATTTGGAATTATATTAAAACTTGATATAAAATCAGTCTTTTAAAATATTAGTTTAAATATACATATTATTTAAAAATTATTTTAAACACAGAAAAATAAAGAATGAGACAAAGCTGCTGATGGAGAAGATGTCTACCCATCAACAGACCATTACCAATTTCATCTTATGCTTACAATAAAGCATGCTGTATAGAAATGATTGCATTTGAAGTTATTGGTACATTTGAATGCAAACTACCCAACCATAAAATATGAAGCTTCCATTTGCTATAAAAATAAATTAGGAGGCAATGCTTTGTTGGCAAAGCCATTTGAGCACCTCAGTTCATAACTATTCATGGTACCATTAACAGATGTCTTTGCTCTCACTGTGAGCTGCCTTATGATATTGTTGTATTCAGCATTACTTTATAGCTAAAGCGAATGTAGCAACTTGTTTTAGGATATCATAAAACCTATCCTGATATAGTGATCTTGAGGGAACTTATACAATAATGTTACCACCATAAATAATTTTCTTCTTATGAAATCATGATTCCCACTACACTTTTAGAGCTACCAGAAGTATTGTTTAACATCATCATTTCCATGTTAATATCTCAGTAAATCACAAAAAAGTAATACTTTGTGCAGAAAGTGAGCCTTTTCCTTTGGGAACATAAGTTTTCACTTCTAAATTAAAAGTTGCATGAGGTGAATACTAACCATGACATATATTGCTTATTGACACTAAAAATACTTTTTTCTTTAAGGAATCACTCTCTCTAATTTAAGGCATGCTGCTAGTGACTTATTACTACACTGTATAAAAGATAAACCTTTCAGGAAAACAACTAAATATGAACATTGCCTTTGCTAATCATCTATCAGTATGAAATTTCTAGGAGATATTTAAGAATTCTTAAGTACGACAATCTTCAAAGGAGCTGTCATGAATGTGCACACAATGCACACACACTCACACACACACACACACACACACACACTGATATGCCTGTGGAAGCAGTAAATGTGGCACAAAATGCATTAGTAAAGATCAGCAACAACATGGGACTTCCCTGGTGGCGCAGTGGATAGGAATCCGCCTGCCAATGCAGGGGACACGGATTCAATCTCTGGTCCGGGAAGATCCCACATGCAGCGGAGCAATGAAGCCTGTGCACCACAACTACTGAGCCTGTGCTCTAGAGCCCACAAACCACAACTACTGAGCCCGTGTACCGCAACTACTGAAGCTACACATCTAGACCCCCTGCTCCGCAACAAAAGAAGCCACCGCAAGGAGAATCCCACACACTGCAACAAAGAGTAGCCCCTGCTCACCACAACTAAAGAGAACCGCTGCACAGCAGCAAAGACTCAATGCAGCCAAAAATAAATAAAATTAAACCTTAAAAGAAAGGTATAAAAAAATATATCAGCAACAACAGTATTTTTAAAAACTTTTATTTCAAATCTGAGGTGTAAGAATGGTGTGATTTTAGGTAATTTATTTAATCCTGGTTCTCTATTCCTTTATCTATAGAATGAGGATAATAATACTCATTCCATGTGAAGATTAAGTTAGATGAGGACTGTAAAATTATCCAATCAATGGACTACATGTAGTATGTGCTTGAAAGTTGCTGTCTATATTTTATGACTTTTGAGTTAATTTTTTTGTCTTTACATTGGTTCCTTAGGACATATAAAATTAAGCACACATTAAAATGAAAGCTACCGGGCTTCCCCAGTGGCACAGTGGTTGAGAGTCCGCCTGCCGATGCAGGGGACACAGGTTCGTGCCCCGGTCTGGGGAGATCCCACATGCCGCGTAGCGGCTGGGCCCGTGGGCCATGGCTGCTGAGCCTGTGCGTCTGGAGCCTGTGGTCCGCAATGGTAGAGGCCACAACAGTGAGAGGCCCGCGTACCGCAAAAAAA
>NW_006791822.1:4701060-4773872 GCF_000442215.2 Lipotes vexillifer | reverse complement strand
AAAAAAAAAAAAAAAAAAAAAAAAAAAAAAAAAAAAAAGTAGTTGGCAGCTATTATTTAGGATTAAGAAACTATGTAAATGTGGTACATAGCTCTTGATGAATAAAATAAAAATATGTCTTAAAAGAAGATGCAAAAACAACAGGCAGTTTAGGTGAAATGGCTTTTATAATAAATTTTAATTAAAACTTAAGAAAATTGAATATATATATTTTGCTATCATAATAGTTAAATAAAGAGATTTATTTCATTTGTAATTTTTATACTTATTAACTGTGGCAAAGTATACATAACACAAGATGTACTTTTAAAATCATTTTTAGGTGTACAATTCAGTGGTATTAGTTACATTCACTTTGTTGTGCAACCATAACAAACACCCATTTCCAGAACTTTTTTCATCTTGCTAAATGGAACTAAGCACCCATTAAAAAATAACCGCTCATCTCCCCAGCTCCCTTCAGGCACTGGCAACGATCATTCTACTTTCTAACTCTATGAATTTGATTACCCTAGGTATTTCATATAGGAGGAATCATAAAATATGTGTCCTTTTGTGACTGATTTATTTCAGTTAGCATAATGTCTTCAAGGTTCATGCGTGTTGTAGCATGTGTCAGAATTTCCTTCCTTTTTAAAACTAAATGTATCTATATACTACATTTTGTTTATCCATTTGTTCGATCAACACTTAAGTAGCTTCCACCTTTTGGATATTGTGAATAATACTGCTATGAACACGGGTGTACAAAAAACTGAGTTTCTGCTTTCAATTAATTGGGTATAGAACCAGAAGTAAAATTTCTGGATCACATGGTAATTCTATTTGTAGCTTTTAAAGGAACCATCATATTGTTTTGCATAACAGCTTCACCATATTACATTCCCACCAGCAATGTACAAGAGTTTCAATTTCTCCACATCCTTGCCAACATTACTTTCTTTTGATAATAGCTATCTTAATGGATATCCTAATGTCATCTCATCTTTTCATGTGCTTACTGCCTATTTGTATATCTTCTTAGATGAAATGTCTATACAATTTCTAAAATAACACATGCCAGGCAATAACACATGCCAGGCAATAATATATGCCATTTATTGGATGTCAGATATACCTCAATAAATCTTTATTCTTTGTAAAAACACAATCTTGAAAAGAGCTCAAGTTCAAATGGTTTTATAGGTAAAATATCTAAAATTTTCAGAAAATACTATTTTCTCAAGCTGTATAATCTAAAGAAGAGATATAAAAATGCTATATCTCAATTAAGTCAATGTAGCTAGTCAAATTAAAAAAACTGGCCAAAGATGGTATCCCAAAACACCCAATTACCTAATAATACAAATTAAAAGAAAAACTAGAAATATCAGAAAATCAAATCCAGAATCATATAAAGGTGATAATCAAATCATTCAGTATATATATTTTTGAGTGCCTAAATGTACTGGATCCTGTTTTATATATTGGAGTGAAAAACTTCATCAAAGCAAACAAAGTCTTTTCCCTCATGGAGATTTATGGAATTCATAATCTAGTAGTATTACCAAATCCAAACTCATACTGCTTACCACATGACAGGCCAATCAATCAAGAGATGACGAGGTGTTGGGGCAAGGAATAGCAACTTTATTCAGGAAGACAGCAGACTGAGAAGATTGTGGACTAGTGACCCAAAGAACAACCTTGTCCAGGTTTGGATGCTAGTTTCTTTTATAGAACGAAGAAGAGGAGGTGAGGAGGTAAAGTAAAAAAGGCAATAACTTCTTACAAATACTTCCCAGTTCCAGCCATACTCCAGAGGGGCTGTGGTAATTTCTTTTTTCCCCTGCATCCATTTACAGGTGGGTCTGATCAGGATGTTTCCTGTGATCTAAACAAAGTTATTGAATTAAGCTCAGGCATGGGAGGTAGGGTTTCCAGAGATGGGCCATTATGTATACTTCAAGCTATAGGGAACATCCCTTTAGTGATTAGCTTGTAGCAAAAGCAATAGAATACAAAGGTTGAAGTAAAAGAAACAGATCCAATATGGAGTCAGATTTGTTCTTCCCTTTTCCACTGGTGATTACACACACACATAAATTATACATAAACTAAACTACATATATAATTATAAAAATGTATACATAAAATATAAAAATTATATGCATATATTAAATATATTACCATGTGCTTTTTTATATTGGGTTACATACAAATAAATACAATTATTTAGTTATCCTAATTTGAAATAAATTGAAAGGTAGTTGGTAAAAGTCAACATTCATTCCTACTCCATGTTTTTACTGAACAAGAAATAAAATGATGTACCCTTAATTTCAAAGCAAGTTAACAATAAATTAATGGTAAAGCAATAAAGTAATAGTATAAAATTAAGGGATAAGGTATGATGGATAACAATCATTAAAAACTACCATATCCATTTGAAATATTTCTGGACAGTGAAATCTTGTGAACTGGAAACTTCATATTTTGGTATTTCCTTTAAGATATAATAAAGTTTTCCAGAAAAAAGAAATATGTGTAAAGACATAAAATGCAGAGCTTCTTTAAAAAGTAAAATACAAAAAAATATATATTTTTGTTATTAAAATATAACGTAGGCTTTCAAAACTTAAACAGTATGGACAACTATAAAGAATAAAGTAAAATTCAAATAAAATCCTACCACAACAGAGATCTCCTTTATGTTTATAAACATAGAGTAATACCAAGGAGAATACATTTTTCAAAAATGTAAATGTTTATATATATATATATATATATACATTATATATTATATATACTTTAGCATTCCTCTATATATCAATAGAGAGCTACATTTACACACATTTATAATTTTATTATACAATTGCAATATTATTATATCCT
The DNA here is from genome assembly GCF_000442215.2 of Lipotes vexillifer. Lineage (NCBI taxonomy): Eukaryota > Metazoa > Chordata > Mammalia > Artiodactyla > Lipotidae > Lipotes > Lipotes vexillifer. The sequence continues at coordinate 4,770,998 of NW_006791822.1, read as the reverse complement.
TGTTCTCCAATATTCAAATCGTATATAAATATACATTCTGACCTTACATTTAAATGCATATACATACATAAATAAACCCTCTTAAACAAAGTGGAAACACTATATTTATTTTGGTATGCTATGATATGTTTTTTTAACCTATTTTGCCTCATAATTCATCTGTATCAATACTGTTCAGTTGTACTTTTAAATAGTTGTACAATTTTCCCTAATACCAGTATGCTAAAGTTTACTTAATGACTTATTTAGATATGGAAAATTAGGTTGTTATCAACTTTTCAGAAAATGCTGTAATGACCATACAAATATACTCAATGGCATTTATCTTTCTGTTGTTGTTATGGTTAAGTTGATTGTTTTTCTTTTTTTTTTTACATCTTTATTGAAGTATAATTGCTTTACAATGGTGTGTTAGTTTCTGCTGTATAAAAAAGTGAATCAGCTATACATATACATATATCCCCATAACTCCTCCCTCTTGCTTCTCCCTCCCACACTCCCTATCCCACCATTCTACATAGAAACAAAGCACCGAACTGATCTCACTGTGCTATGCAGCTGCTTCCCACTAGCTATCAATTTTATATTTGGTAGTGTATATATGTCCATGCCACTCTCTCACTTTGTCCCAACTTACCCTTCCCCCTCCCCATGTCCTCAAGTCCATTCTCTATGTCAGCATCTTTATTCCTGTCCTGCCACTAGGTTCTTCAGAAACATTTTTTTTTTAGATTCCATATATACGTGTTAGCATACAGTATTTGTTGTTCTTTTTCTCATTTACTTCACTCTGTATGACACACTCTAGGTCAATCTACTTCACTACAAATAACTCAATTTCATTTCTTTTTATGGCTGAGTGATATCCCATTGTATATATGTGCCACATTTTTATCCATCCGTCAATAGACACTTAGGTTGCTTCCATGTCCTGGCTGTTGTAAAAAGAGCTGAAATGAACATTGTGATACATGACTCTTTTTGAATTATGGTTTTCTCAGGGTATATGCCCAGCAGTGGGTTTGCTGGGTCATATGGTAGTTCTATTTTTAGTTTTTTGAGGAAGCACCATACTGTTCTCCATAGTGGCTATATCAATTTACATTCCCACCAACAGTTCAAGAGGGTTCTTTTTCTCCACACCCTCTCCAGCATTTATTGTTTATAGATTTTTTGATGATGGCCATTCTGACCTGTGTGAGGTGATACCTCATTCTAGTTTTGATTTGCATTTCTCTAATGATTAGTGATGTTGAGCACCCTTTCATATGTTTGTTGGGAATCTGTATATATTCTTTGGAGAAATGTCTATTTAGGTCTTCTGCCCATTTTTGTATTGGGTTGTTTGTTTTTTTGATATTGAGCTGCATAGGCTGCTTGAATATTTTGGAGATCAATCCTTTGTTAGTTGCTTCATTTGCAAGTATTTTCTCCCATTCTGAGGGTTGTCTTTTTTATGGTTTGCTTTGCTGTGCAAAAGTTTTTAAGTTACATTAGGTCCCATTTGTTTAAGTTTGCTTTTATTTTCATTTCTCTAGGAGGTGGGTCAAAAACGATCTTGCTGTGATTTATGTCATAGAGTGTTGTGTCTATGTTTTCCTCTAAGAGTTTTACAGCGTCTCGTCTTACAATAAGGTCTTTAAGTCATTTTGAATTTATTTTTGTGTATGGTGTTAGGGAGTGTCCTAATTTCATTCTTTTACATGTAGCTGTCCAGTTTTCCCAGCACCACTTATTGAAGTGGCTGTCTTTCCTCCATTGTATATTCTTCCCTCCTTTATCAAAGATAAGGTGACCATATGTGTGTGGGTTTATCTCTGGGCTTCCTAACCTGTTCCACTGATCTATATTTCTGTTTTTGTGCCAGTACCATACTGTCTTGATTACTGTAGCTTTGTAGTGTAGTCTGAAGTCAGGAGCCTCATTCCTCCAACTCCATTTTTCTTTCTCAGGATTGCTATGGCTATTCGGGGTCTCTTGTGTTTCCATACAAATTGTGAAATTTTTTGTTCTAGTTCTTTGAAAATTCCATTGGTAGTGTGATAGGGATTGCATTGAGTTGAAGATTGTTTTGGGTAGTATAGTCATTTTCACAATGTTGATTCTTCCAATCCAAGAACATGGTTTATCTCTCCATCTGTTTGTATCATCTTTAATTTCTTTCATCAGTAGCTTATAGTTTTCTCCATACAGGTCTTTTGTCTCCTTGGGTAGGTTTATTCCTAGGTATTATATTCTTTACCTTGCAATGTTAAATGGGAGTGTTTCCATAATTTCTCTTTCAGATTTTCCATCATTAGTGTATAGGAATGCAAGAGATTTCTGTGCATTAATTTTGTATCCTGCTACTTTACCAAATTCATTGATTAGCTCTAGTAGTTTTCTGGTAGCATCTTTAGGATTCTCTATGTATACTACCATGTCATCTGCAAGCAGTGACAGTTTTACTTCTTTTTTTGTGATTTGGATTCTTTTATTTCTTTTCTTCTCTGATTGCTGTGGCTAAAACTTCCAAAACTATGTTGAATAATAGTATTGAGAGTGGACAACCTTGTCTTGTTCTTGTTTTGTTTTTTTGCGGTACACGGGCCTCTCACTGTTGTGGCCTCTCTCATTGCAGAGCACAGGCTCTGGACGTGCAGGCTCAGCGGCCATGGCTCACGGGCCCAGCTGCTCCGTGGCACGTGGGATCTCCCTGGACCGGGGCACGAACCCGTGTCCCCTGCATCGGCAGGTGGACTCTCAACCACTGCGCCACCAGGGAAGCCCCCTTGTCTTGTTCTTGATCTTAGTGGAAATGGTTACAGTTTTTCACCTTTGAGAACGATGTTGGCTATGGGTTTGTCATATATGGCCTTTATTATGTTGAGGTAAGTTCCCTGTATGCCTATTTTTTGGAGAGTTTTTATCATAAATGGGTGTTGATTTTTGTCAAAAGCTTTTTGCACATCTACTAAAATGATCATATGGTATTTCTCCTTCATTTTGTTAATACGGACTATGACATTGATCGATTTGCGTATATTGAAGAATCCTTGCATTTCTGGGGTAAAACTCACTTGATCATGGAGCATGATCCTTTTAATATGCTGTTGTATTCTGTTTGGTAGTATTTTGCTGAGGATTTTGTATCTATGTTCATCAGTGATATTGGCCTGTAGTTTTCTTTTTTTGTGGCATCTTTGTCTGGTTTTGGCATCAGAGTGATGGTGGCCTCGTAGAATGAGTTTGGGAGTGTTCCTCCCTCTGTTATATTTTAGAAAAAATTGAGAAAGACAGGTGTTAGCTCTTCTCTAAATATTTAATAGAATTCACCTGTGAAGCCATCTGGTCCTGGGCTTTTGTTTGTTGGAAGATTTTTAATCACAGTTGCAATTTCAGTGCTTGTGATTGGTCTGTTCATATTTTCTATTTCTTCCTTGTTCAGTCACAGAAGGTTGTGCATTTCTAAGAACTTGTCCATTTCTTCCAGGTTGTCCATTTTATTGGCATGTAGTTGCTTGTAGTAATCTCTCAGGATTCTTTGTATTTCTGCAGTGTCAGTTGTTACTTCCCTGTTTTCATTTCTAACTCTATTGTTTTGAGTTTTCTCCCTGTTTTTCTTGATGAGTCTGGCTAATGGTTTATCAATTTTGTTTATCTTCTCAAAGAACCAGCTTTTAGTTTTATTGATCTTTGCTATTGTTTCCTTTTTTCTTTTGTTTTTTCGCGGTACGCAGGCCTCTCACTGCCGTGGCCTCTCCTGTTGCGGAACACAGTTTCCGGACCCGCCGGCCCAGCGGCCATGGCCCACGGGCCCAGCAGCCCTGTGGCATGTGGGATCCTCCAGGGCTGGGGCACGAACTTGTGTCCCCCGCATTGGCAGGCGGACTCCCAACCACTGTGCCACCAGGGAAGCCCCTCCTTTATTTCTTTTTCATTTATTTCTGATCTGACCTTTATTATTTCTTTCCTTCTGCTAGCTTTGGGGTTACTTTTTTCTTCCTTTCTAATTGCTTTAAGTGTAATTGCTTTTAGGTTGTTTATTTGAGATGTTTCTTGAGATAATGTTGTATTGCTATAAACTTCCCTCTTAGAACTGCTTTTGCTACATCCCATAGGTTTTGGGTCATCGTGTTTTCATTGTCATTTGCTTCTAGGTATTTTTTTATTTCCTCTTTTATTTTTTAGTGATCTCTTGGGTATTAAGTAATGTATTGTTTGGCCTCCATGTGTTTGTATTTTTTACAGTATTTTTCCTGTAATTGATATCTAGTCTCATAGCTCTGTGGTCAGAAAATATACTTAATACAATTTCAATTTTCATAGATTTACCAAGGCTTGATATGTGACCCAAGATATGATCTACCTTGGAGGATGTTCCATGAGCACTTGGTAAGACAGGGTAACCTGTTGTTTTTGGATGGAATATCCTATACATATCAATTAAGTACATCTTGTCTAATGTGTCATTTAAAGCTTGTGTTTCCTTACGTATTTTCATTTTGGATGACCTATCTTTTGGCCAAAGTAGGGTGTTAAAGTCCCCTACTATTTCTGTGTTACTGTCAATTTCCCCTTTTATGGCTGTTAGCATTTGCCTTATGTATTGAAATGCTCCTATGTTGGGTGCATAAATATTTGCAATTGTTATATCTTCTTTTTAGATTGATCCCTTGATCATTATGTAGTGTCCTTCTTTGTCTCTTGTGATAGTCTTTATTTCAAAGTCTATTTCTTCTGATATGAGTATTGTTACTCCAGCTTTCTTTTGATTTCCATTTGCATGGAATATCTTTTTCCATCCCAGCACTTTCAGTCTGTATGTGTTTCTAGGTCTGAAGTGAGTGTCTTGTAGATGGCATATATATGGGACTTGTTTTTGTATCCAGTCAGCCAGTCTATGTCTTTTGGTTGGAGCATTTAATCCAATTACATTTAAGGATGTTATCGATATGTATGTTCCTATTACCTTTTTCCTAATTGTTTTGGGTTTGTTATTATAGGTCTTTTCTTTCTCTTGTGTTTCCTGTCTAGAGAAGTTCCTTTAGCATTTGTTGTAAAGCTGGTTTGGTGGTGCTGAATTCTCTTAACTTTTGCTTGTCTGTAAAGGTTTTAATTTCTCCGTCGAGTCTGAATGAGATCTTTGCTGGGTAGAGTAATCTTGGTTGTAATTTTTTCCCTTCTTTCACTTTAAATATGTCCTGCCACTCCCTTCTGGCTTGCAGAGCTTCTTCTGAAAGATCAGTTATTAACCTTATGGGGATTCCATTGTATGCTAATTGATGCTTTTCCTTTGCTGCTTTTAATATTTTTTTTTTGTATTTAATTTTTGATATTTTGAATAAGATGTGTCTTGGTGTGTTTCTCCTTGGATTTATCCTGTATAGGACTCTCTGTGCTTCCTGGACTATTTCGTTTCCCATGTTAGTGAAGTTTTCAACTATAATCTCTTTAAATATTTTCTCAGTCCCTTTCTTTTTCTCTTCTTCTTCTGGGACCCCTATAATTCGAATTTTGGTGCATTTAATGTTGTCCCAGAAGTCTCTGAGATTGTATTGAATTCTTTTCATTCTGTTTTCTTTATTCTGCTCTCCAGTAGTTATTTCCACTATTTTATCTTCCAGGTCACTTATCCATTCTTCTGTCTCTGTTATTCTGCTATTGATTCATTCTAGCAAATTTTTAATTTCATTTATTGTGTTGTTCATAATTGTTTGTTTACTCTGTACTTCTTCTTGGTCCTTGTTAAAGATTTCTTGTACTTTCTCCATTCTATTATCAAGATTTTGGATCATTTTTACTATCATTACTCTGAATTCTTTTTCAGGTAGACTGCCTATTTCCTCTTCATTTTCTGGTCTGATGAGTTTTTACCTTTTTCCTTCATCTGCTGTGTATTTCTCTGTCTTCTTATTTTGCTTAACTTACTGTGTTTGGTTTCTCCTTTTTGCAGGCTGAAGGTTCATATTTCCCTTTGTTTTTGGTGTTTGCTTTCAGTGGGTAAGTTTGGTTCACTGAGTTGTGTAGGCTTCCTGGTGGAGGGAACTGTTGCCTGTGTTCTGGTGGATAAGACTGGGTCTTGTCTTTCCGTTGGGCAGGATCACATTCAGTTGTGTGTTTTGGGATGTCTGTGATCTTACTATGATTTTAGGTAACTTCTCTGCTAATGGGTGGGATTGTGTTCTTGTCTTGCTAGCTGTTTGCCATTGGGTGTCCAGCACTGTAGCTTGCTGGTTGTTGAGTGGAGCTGGGTCTTAGTGTTGAGATGGAGATCTCTGGGAGAGCTTTCACAGTTTGATATTACATGCAGCCGGGAGGTCTCTGGTGAACCAATGTCCTGATCTCAGCTCTTCCACCTCAGAGGTTCAGGCCTGACATCCGGCCAGAGCACCAAGACCCTATCAGCCACACAGTTCAGAAGAAAAGGTCGAAGAAAAAAAGGAAAAATCAATAAATAAAATAAAGTTATTAAAATAGAAAAAAATATATTAAAAATAAAAAAATAAAAAGCAATTTAAAAAAACGAATAGAGAAAGAAAGAAGAGAGCAGCCAAACCATAAAACAAATCCACCAGTGATATCAACTGCTAAAAACTATACTAAGAAAAGAAAAAGAAGAGAGCAATGAAATCAATAAACAAATCTACCAATGATAATAAGCTCTAAATACTAAACTACGATAATCATAAACCCAAAAACTAATTACACGCAGAAAGCAAACCCCAAGTCTAAGTTTGCTTCCAAAGTCCACCGCCTCAATTTTGGGATAATTTGTTGTCCCTTCAGGTATTCTAGAGATGCAGGGTACCTCAAGTTGATTGTGGAGATTTAATCCACTGCTTCTGAGGCTGTGTGGAGAAATTTCCCTTTCTCTTTGTTGGCACAGATTCTGGGGTTCAGCTTTGGATTTGGCCCCACCTCTATGTGTAGATCGCCTGAAGGCATCTGTTCCCCACCCAGATAGGATGGGGTTAAAGGAGCAGCTGATTAGGGGGCTCTGGCTCACTCAGGCTCATGGGGAGAGAGGGGTATGGATGCGGGGCGAGCCTGTGGCAGCAGTGGTCAGCATGACATTGCAACAGCCTGAGGTTCGCAGTGTTCTCCTGGGGAAGTTGTCCCTGGATCACGGGATCCTGGCAGTGGTGGGCTGCACAGTCTCCTGAAAGAGGAGGTGTGGATAGTGACCTGTGCTTGCACACAGGCTTCTTGCTGGCTGCAGCAGCAGCCTTAGTGTTCCATGCCTATCTCTAGTGTCCACGCTGATAGCCGTGGCTCGAACTTGTTTAGGTGCTGCTCTGAATCCCCTCTCCTCATGCACCCCAAAACAATGGTCTCTTGCCTCTTCGGCAGCTCCAGACCTTTTCCCGGACTCCCTCCCAGCTAGCCGTGGAGCACTAGACCCCTTTAGGCTGTGTTCACGCCGCCAACCCCAGTCCTCTCCCTGGGATCCGACCTCCGAAGCCCGAGCCTCAGCTCCCAGCACCCGCCTGCCCCAGCGGGTGAGCAGACATGCCTCTCATGCTGGTGAGTGCTTGTCAGCACTGCTCCTCTGTGCAGGAATCTCTCCGCTTTGCCCTCCGCACCTTTGTTGCTGTGCTCTCCTCCGTGGCTCTGGAGTTTCCCCCCTGCCCACCCCCTTCTCCACCAGTGAAGGAGCTTCCTAGTGTGTGGAAACTTTTCCTCCTTCACAGCTCCCTCCCTGAGGTGGAGGTCCCATCCCTATTCTTTTGTCTCTGTTTATTCCTTTTTCTTTTGCCCTACCCAGGTACATGGGGAGTTTCTTGCCTTTTGGGAAGTCTGAGGTCTTCTGCCAGCGTTCATTAAGTGTTCTGTAGGAGTTGTTCCCCATGTAGATGTAGTTTTGATGATTTATGGGGAGGAAGGTGATCTCCATGTCTTACTCCTCTGCCATCTTGAAGGCACCCCTTTTAAGTTGATTTTAAATTGTACACAAACCTCTATCAGAAGTTTAGGATTTTAATTTTTCAAAATTTCATCTTTGTATGTCAAGATATTTTTGGCTTATTTGTTTTTCACCCATCTCATTATTCCATAGACTCCTCAAATGAAGAGTTTCTTAAACTTTGGGAAATAATCCTCTAGTATTTCTTAGGATGTCTTCCCCTCAGTTCTTTGTTGGACATATCTAGGTAAAACTCAACAAGGTTTGGATGAATTCCCACAGGCCTGCAAGTATGTGGGGAGAATTGTTACATTTTTCTCCTTGCAATAATGTTTCCTGGGGTTACTAAAGATAAATAGGGGATGTTAATAGTTTTAAGGCCTGGTTATCCAAATTGTATATTTTGCATCCCTGTTTCAGTATCACATGTGGTCTGTGAAGACCTGTGAGTCGACTCTGAAGAGCTACACAACTAGTATTGCTCCAGTTACACAGAGTCAGATATTTACAACTCACAAGGCTCCACAGCGTATATTTACAAAAAGCTTTAATAAATATTAAGGCAAAACAGGGGAAAGAAAATAACAGGCATTCTTAGAGAGGTCTGAAAGAGTGCTCACTCAGTTGCAGAGACTATGCTTTGTATTTGGATTTCTCATGTATCTATTTCGTATAAAACCATCACACATCTTCCATAGGTTTATTCCTTGTTTCTGCTCTGAAGATTCTTGAGCTTCTTTTGCTTATACCTTTCCTCCTTAGCATGCTAACTATTTGTTGAATTTGTTTTATCCATTTTTCTAAAGCTGTGATATTTTCCAGGCTGCTTGTCATACTTTCCCTCCTTCCGGAAGTAACTTCCCTCGTAAGAGACCAATGTGTGACAATAAGTTGTCTTCCTCCGAGTGTCTTTCCTCAGTAAAGAAAAACTCTGGGTAATTCCCTGATGATCTAGGGGTTAGGACTCCGTGCTTTCACTGCCAAGGGCTGGAGTTCAATCCCTGGTCAGGGAACAAAAATCCCGCAAAAAAAGAAAAAAAAAACAACTCTGTTTGCCCTAGGGATTCTAAATCAGTGACAATTTAGCTCGACACTTTTTACAGGCATGTTGGCTTTTGTTGATTTATCCATCAAACATGTTATTAATGAATTATTCTTGCTTGAGTACAATTTGAGTATATATTTTTGAACTCCAAGTTTTGAGTTCCTCTGGATGATGTCATATGAGTTGTAGTCATCCCCCAATATACTTCAGTATGTCTGTACCTAAAAGCTTCCTATAACTGCCCTTGGAGAACACTGGGACTATCATGCTAGGTATGTAAGCCCATCGAGTCACCCCTAAACTGATATGGATTGCAGTTTGTCATATATTCTTTACTTTGATTATTGCCCTTCACCCACAAAAACATGATCTATAAGTACTAGGACACATAAAAAAGGTTGGACACAAAACATAGTTTGTGCCTGTATTATCTGGTTAGTTCCTTCAGTTATGTGTCTTTAAATAAATTGGTTGGGAAGCACCAGTGTCCTTAAGAAAGTCTGTGGTGGCTGTCCTCTGTAAACCAGGGAAAATGAAGGAAGACATCACCTCCTCTTGTGAAGGAGACTGTGAAAGAAATTTCATTATGAAGAATAGTTACGTATTATTACTGCTTATTAAGTAGAAATGTGATGTTTTTGAATGGGAGTTAAATAAGGGTGGGAGGAATAAAATGGATGCTGAGAGGCCAAGGTGTGAATTATGCTGGCCATTTGCCTATTTATTTTCAATTTCATTTTCCACACCTCCCTGTGAAATCCATTTCCCTGATCCCTTGACAAGGGAGTTCTTGCAAGCAGTCAGTGGGAGCTTTTACTCATGTGACACAACTCCATTTGTCCTTTTAGCGTTGAAGGTGAAACTATCCCAATGCTACTAATATCCAGGAGACTTCACTGTTTCCTCTTTAGCTTTTCAGCCCTTCTAAGTCACTCATAAGTACAGCCCATAGTAAATTCCTTGTATTGGACCACCCCAGCATGGGCTTTGTTTTATTGTCTGGATCCTAGCTGATACAATAATCTGTTAGATAACAAAGCAATTGGAACTGTCTGACTTGTAAATACATTTTTTCCAATAATTCACATCACTATCAATTTCTGTGAAGAATACCAAATAACTTTATTAATGCTGAGCAAAGAGATTCTACTCTTTTAAAATGACTGGTTAAATTTTTACTTCTAGAAATCTTTTTGAAACTGATATGCTATAAAAGAATGAACACCTGTATATTGTTAATCTGAAAAGATCTTTGTCGGTGGAGTGTTTTTTTTTTAAATTTTTTGTTTTATATTGGAGCACAGTTGATTAACGACATTGTGCTGGTTTTAGGTATACAGCAAAGTGATTCAGTTATACGCATACATGTATCTATTCTTTTTCAAATTCTTTTCCTTTTTAGTTTATTACAGAATATTGAGCAGAGTTCCCTGTGCTATACAGTATATCTTTGGTTATCTATTTTAAATATAGCAGTGTGTACATGTCAATCCCAAACTCTCAGTATATTCCTCTTCCTAACCCTTCCCCCCAGTAACCATAAGTTCGTTCTCTAAGTCTGTGGGTCTGTTTCTGTTTTGTAAATAAGTTCATTTGTATCATTTTTTTTTTTAGATTCCACATATGAGTGATATCATACGATATTTGTCTTTCTCTGTCTGACTTACTTCACTTAGTATGATAATCTCAATGTCCATTCATGTTGCTGAAAATGGCATTATTTCATTCTTTTCAATGGTTGAGTAATATTCCATTGTATATATGTATCACACCTTCTTTATCTATTCATCTGTTGACAGGCATTTAGGCTGGTTCCAATGGAGTGTTTTTTGGATTATCAATTTTATCTTATCACTTTCTTTATATTTATTTTTACCAAAATTATAGCCCTTTAGCTTTCACTTATTCAATTTATAGAAGTGTTTGCTCTTTAATTTGCAAAGTCAGTCCTCATTATAAAATCAATCAAGCTTTTCAGATTTACCTTCTATCATATAAAGTCTGACTTCAGACTTCAAATTAAATATATACATTTATATATATATTTATGCACATACACACACACAAACACACACACACACACAGTCCCACAACAATCACACATTTCTAAAGGAAGCAACAGCTGGGTGTGAGATCATTTCATTTTCTCATACAATGTTTAAAATGTTAATTGTTAATTCAGTATCTTGGAATTAATAACATTTACCTTTTTAATGACTCCATTCAGATGAGAATTCAATTTTTATTGACCAGTCTTTGTTTATGTATATAAAGTTATTTCCAAATTAAGGTTTAAAGCTTGAAGAACAATTAAGTCTGCTCTTGTGCTACATCTGTACAGTATCCCTTTCCATAAAACTTCTTAAATGCCATTCTCAGATAAAACCATATCACCTTGAATAAATCTGCCCAATATTTTTAAAAACCTTCTTCTATTTGTAATGTTGGCCAGTTTTTAATGCCATAACCTCACCAGTAAAGTTGTTTGGATGGGTGCAAATGTAGACATAAATTATCAACCAAGACTTGTTGGAAACATCAGTAGATTCATCAATATCGAAGGCATATATTTTATTTGCTGCAATTGTAGTCACAATTGCAAATACATATATCCTGTGAGATCATATTTTTTATGGCCTACAATAGTGTCATGACATAAATATTTCATATTATCCTTTTGCTTATATCACAGTTCCCCATTTCTGAATTAGTATATCTTTTTCATAACAACAAACTAGGAAACAATACATGCACTTAATCTACTTTCACCAAAAGAAATTTCTCAAATAATGTATGTACACTACTTATAAGGGGAAAATATTAAATTCCTGGTAACTGTATGCATTGACTTAAATATAGTATTCTTCCTGTCAAAGTAATAAACAAGAATATTTTACAAGTTGCTCTTAGGGCTGTTAGTCTATGATTTTTGACAACGTATAGAATAGAGCAGAATACACTAATTAAATCTGAGACCAAAAGAATCTCACATACATCATTTAAAAAGCGAAATCTTATGTAAAACTACAAAACAAATAAGCCTATTAAAATTGGTATTTACAAAGGAAATATTATCAGATCCTAAAATTGACAATTATGGTCCCAGAATCAAAACATACCTGGCTAATCACTTCTTTAGAAATTCATTTAATGATTGGATAATTTATTCTATTAATAATAAAATTGTTAAATGCAAGGATTATTATATTATTTGTTTGGGACTTGCTTTTGAGCATTCTTTGTGTTTCTGAACATTTTTTAAAATGTTAAAAAAAATTGATTATCTTGTTAACTTTGAGTAAAGTTTGAACTCCTTTTAAAGGGTATATTATTGGGACTATAACTTGGTTGCTGTGATAGAGACTTTAAAATAGGCATTGATTAAGCTCAATAGTTTCTTTCTCTACACTCACAGTTCCAGAGTATCATCAGTCCAACGCTGCTTTGGCAGGCCCATAGAGTTGAAGACTCAGCCAACTTCTATCACATTTATCTGCCTTCCCTAGGAGGTTGCTCTTATAAGCTGAAACATGCTTCCATCTAGAAATATGATGGTGGATGAAAAGTAATAGATTTAATGGGACCAACCATTATCTCTGCCACAGACCACTCTTTTGGTTGCCCAATTATAAAGGTGCTACTTGTCAAGTTGCCACTACTCTCACTGTGAATATGTTTTCCACCATAGAAACCTTCTCCATAGGTCAACTATCCACTTTCTCCACAGGTCAACTAATTCAACTCTAGGGCTAAAGACAGTTGAATGTTACACAGAAATTTCAACTTCGTCCAGATGTGGCACAGGCAATAACAACAAGGCCCAAACTCCCTTCTAGCTGAAAACAGTTGTGAAAAATCTATTCAGTATTAGCAGCATCCCAAATATGAAGATAATAAGGTGTGTAAACTTTGTTTATGGAAGAATTACCAACAGTTTTTTTCCACAGCAAAACAAGTGTCAGTTTCCACCCTGCAATATCTATGACCTCAGAGCTCTTTTAGGCTATATTCTATTCAATATTACAACTATGTACCAAAATCTGTATTACTTAGGAAATAGTTTGACTGCTGTGGTAGACACCCTGATGTATGGCTAAAATCAGAAAGAATTTTGTCTGTAATGTGACAGTTTATGGTTAAGCATTCCAAGGTTGATATGGAAGCTCCACTATGTTGGATTCCTGGATCATTTCTATTCTGCTTCTCTAACATAAGTTGTTATCTTTGTACTCAGTGTACAAGAGACTTATGACCATCATACAATTTGCAGTATAGTCCAGAAAGACGAGGGAAAATGGGAAATAAAGAGTTGTCCCTTACTTTAAATTCATGATGCAAAAGTTGCAAATATTCCCTCCACTCAATCACATTGTCCAGAAGCCAGTCATTTGGCTACAAGACACAAGCTATACCTGGCATCAAGGTAATGTAAGAAATGGTAATGATCACTGGGAAGGTTTGAGCCCACCCAAAAAATCACTTTACTATAATAGAAAGAAGAATGGATTTAGGTGGTGAGTGATGGATGACAACTAGTAGTTTTTACAACAAAGGTGAAGTTTTTTTCAAAATCCTAAGTTGATAATATTTTTTCAATTATTACTGTATAGAGATCTATTAAAAATAAGTGTAAATTCCTTATGCTTTTACCTCTTAATCAACTGTAGGAAAAAGGATACATGTATATATATATTAATATAAACAAAACTATATAATCAGTTAAATTTTAATTTCATTTTAATATAATGTGATAAATGTTATATGTTTGTACATTATCACTTAAGTTGGTGAAAATGGTAAAATTATGTAGCCTCAGGTGTAATTATATAATTAATCCATTTCTATACATGATGAAGTAAGAATGCAGAAAATATATGTGTAAATATTCTTCATAAAATATTAATGAAGTCAATATTTATTTGGCACTTAGGTAAAATAAGAAATCACTTGTAATAAAAATACATTTTAAGACATCAGTTCTCAAATTCCATTTTGATGATATATTACTTAATAACTTTGTAAAACTCTCTCTTCTACTTTAGAAAGAGTTAGCATTTCATTCTAATTGACATATACATCAAGTGGGTATCTAATTCAATGATTGCTGGAAGCCAAAACACCATTTTTTCACTTTATCATATTTCAACTTCTTATAATAAATTGTTACAAAGCAGTACAATAAAACAATTGCAATACCTCTTATTCCAAAATTAACAGGCTGCTCGATTAAATAGTCCAGATTCTTTTGTTTAACTTGCTACATTCATATATCATGTGAAGACTCAGTTCTTCCATCATTTTTTTACCACTTGAACTAGAAAATCATCAGACTTAAGTTCGATTTGACTTTATTCTGATCCAAAGCAAATATAAAGACAAATATCAGCATGTGTACTAATATTTTGTGGCAATATGATTTGTAATTTTATAGAATTATTTTTTAAGGAAACAACAAAAATAATGTCAAGGAGAGCTTAAGTAACCCAAGAGAATAATCTCAGTCTAATCTAGAGCAACCTGAGGAGGGTCTGAGTCACCCTAAATACTCATCCTAAGAACTGTCTCACAATTTGCTGAGATGCAAGTACTAGGAATTAAATGGAGTTGAGAGACCCATAATTGCCTAGATGACTTACATTTCCAGATTAAAGCTGGTTTGGAGGAATGTAGATTAGTATTATATACCACTGATATTCAATTACTTACACTGAAAGTGATGACAAAAGTGTAGTCATGATCATGGCCCCAGGGAAGAAGATATTCAATGACAGTGGGCCACCTGAACACAAGACTCTCTCTCATATAATTATTCTAATATTTGCCATATTTACAGTGGAACTAATGCAAAAGATTTTTTTTTTATTTTTTACAGATTATTACATTACAAAAGCCATTACAAAAAACAGTATACATAGCAAGATTATGGATTTGGGTCACATATATTAGACATCATTATTTTCTTTTATACTTAAACATATTGAAGCAAACATATCATCTTGAACTTATAAAGGAAATATGTCTTTCCTAATTTCAAATACACTCCAGGTTAAAAATTCTAATAATAATAGTATTTAAAAGGACATATTTTTGTATTAGACCTTCTAACTCAGATATACACATCTTCTTCATATCTCAGTGACTTGAATAGCAAAGTTTCATTTCTCATTCACATCATGGTCCAGAGCCCTGTACTGAATCTTCTGATGAGTATTCACCAATTTTTTGGATCCTTAGAGGCAATGCGTTGACAGCTGCTGTGTGCTTTGGCGTGTGTGCCAAAAATTCAGCACCAAACCTTTTTCTTCAGTCCCTCCAATTATGTTGTACACCTGAAATCCTTTGCATTAAATCTCTTCTTAATTAAAATATTTGGAATGATTTTTATTTCCTGAAATGAGATATGTGGATGACCTTTGAGTGTTAAGTAATTTCATCACCGCATAATGAAAGCATAGGGAATACCTTTAATTCTGAAAAATTGGCTGTTTTACTGGGACCAGTGACGTATTCAACATAATACTGAAAAATTTGAAGAGATATTGGTCAGATCTATGGTCAGATGAAGAAATAGCCAAAATTAGAATTTAGAAATTAATAGGACTTATAAAACTATGGAGTGTATGTTTGAACCATTTATTAGAAAGCTTAGATTTGACAGGCGAGTTGCTATTCTCAGTGAAGACACTCAAATAGTATCAGGCAATCCCAAGGATTGAATAACCCATTGCTCAGGACATTCTGCTCCTCGTCTCTCTGATTCCATATTTACCATACAAGCAATTGTACATGCTGCTGGTCAGCCGCCTTGGTACTGAGACAGGCATGACCTAAACAAAGGACTCAAGCATTCCTATTATTGGAAGAGACATTGACGGTTTTATAAATCAATAATTTAATTTTTGGTTAATGCATTAGTCTCATATTTTAAATTAATTTCAATCCATCAGTTCAATAACTGGTATCTGATCATTTTGGATGTAATTATGAAATACCAGTTTGGGAGCCATTTTGTAGCCTTTTTGGTAGCCATACAACTTAACTTTTCTGGGAAAGCCTCCGCAGTACAACAACAGTTCTTTTCCAAACTCTAAGTGTGTGTACCTAAATATCTTAGCTTGAGCAAATACACTTAGGTTACTCATTTCATGAATGTTGTGTTGGAGTGATATTATCCTTTCAAGGAACATGCATTAGAAAGTAAGGAAGCAGGGCCACAGCCTTAAATGAAAGTCGAAAGAATGAGTAATTAAACTTACATTTCATTCTCTTTGCATTTGCATTAGTTTTCTATCACTTTATTTTAAAAATTACCATAACCTATTCATTTAAAAGAGCAAATTTATTCTCTCACAGTTTCTGTGGGCCACGAGTCTGGGGATAGTTTTGTTGGGTCCTCTGCTGAGTCTCACAAAGCTGAAATCAACATGTCCCCAATGCTGCCTTCTCATCTTGGGCTCAGGATCCTCTTGCAAAAACATACTGGTTGTTGGAAGAGTTTCATTTCCTTGCCTGTTCATTGCTAGCTGTTGGCATGAAACTGCTCTCAGCAACTAGAAGCTGCCTTTCCCCATCTGCAATTCACAATGTGGCTGCTCACTTTCTTCCAGACTAGCAGGACATCTTTCTTAAATCTTCCTCTGATGCCTGTCAAAGAAAATTCTTTGGTTTGATTATCAGCTCCACCAAGAATAATATCCATTTTGTCAGATGGCACAACATAATCACAGGAGTGATAGCTCATTATATTCACAGGTTCTGCCTATGCAAGGAAAATACAGGAGGCAGAAGTCTCAGAGTTGTCTTAGGATCCTGCTTACGTATTTCAGACGTAACTGTATATTATAAACATAGTTCTGCTTAGTTTTTTCCATCTCTTAATGTAGGCTCAAATATATGTTTTCTTTTTCTGATATCTAAATATGTAGATTTTTAGGTAAATAATAAAACAAAACCTACCATATATTTAAAAATTACTTAGCTGCATCTCTGAGTATAAGTTAGAAAAATTGCCACTCCATGGCTTATGTTGACTTTTTCATGAGTTTAGCATTTCTGAAGTGGTTCAAATGAGATTAAATCAATTATAATATCATTGCTTTTATTAATCCAAATTTTTTTGTCCTTTTTCTGTCTGAAATGTTTTGTAAGTAAAGACTTTCCAGTTTTCATTGAGGGAACACCTTTAAGTTAGGAATGTATTGTAATCCTTTTCTTTTTAGAAAAGAAAAATATCAAGTCATAGATGAAAATTTTAAAAGTATTTCCATTGGATATCTAGAATCCTGTGCCTTAGAGTTCTATATAAAAATTATTTCCTTAAAGTATATTTTTGTGTTATCTCTAACTTTTTCTGTAATAAGTGTGAGAAGGTTTTGTTATTATTATTGTTCTTTCATTTCGTTCTTCTCTATTGACTCTCAGGAGTTGCTTAGAATAGAAAATATTAAAGTCCCACAAAGATAACAGGGAAGTAGAGAACAAACTGAGTCTATCAAGCTTGTGAAGCAATGTGGGAACACCTCCTGAACAGTGATTCAGTAGTGTCTTGACAGGGGGAACTAGGGAAGCACCTTACAGCAACTTAAGAAATGGGATCCAGTGGGGTCATGGCTGACCCAGACAGGGATTTGTTCAGACTGGTAAACTACATGAGTTGCTCTAAAAGTCTGTTACTTTGTCTTGAAATATATGGGTCTGAAAGAATTTTCATTCACATTTTGAACTTAAACACATTTTCAGTATCAGAAGTTTACTGTTTCTCCTTCAGAAAGAGGCAGCTATTGATATAGAACACAGGAAATTATATGTTCTGCTGTCATGTTATATAGGGGATTGGTTATCACAGCAGTTGTAAAGGGAGTGGTGTAATAAAAAGTAGAACAAATTAATCTTGAGATTTCAAAGAGTATGCACAAACACTAGTAATAAAAAGAAAAGACTTCTGTGTTTGCCATTTTTATGGTAATTTTTCAAACTAGAAAATAGAAAGCAAATTAAAAAACAAAACAAAAATCTTCCCCACTCAAAAAAATTAAAAAAATAAATTAAAAGACAGTAAGTAAAACTTACGTCTTCATGCTAAAAAAAAAAAAAAAAAAAAAAAAACAAAACAAAAATCTTCCCCACTCAAAAAAATTAAAAAAATAAATTAAAAGACAGTAAGTAAAACTTACGTCTTATGCAAAAAAAAAAAAAAAAAAAAATCTTCCCCAAACAAAAGATGTTCTTATTTGCATCATTATTTGAGGTCCTATTTTCTAAATATTGTAATCACTGTGAAATAACAGCATTTTTATATGAGCAGTCACAGTACTAGATATTTCGACTCTAGATGAAAGTTTGAAGTTTACATATTTATATTTAATAAAGTTTGATTGTTAATATCCACTGTATGCAGAAGCCTAGAAACTTCGTGTTTAGCACTTAAACATTTTGCTCATAATTAACAAGTATGAAAATGTTCCATGTGTTAACAAGTATACATATCAATCTAGAATAATATAAAGCATGAGGAAATTATGTAACAGATATACTAAAACACTTAAGTTTTTTAAAAGAACATACTAATTTTCAAAAATTAAAATACTTTATAAATGCTTTTATACTGCTTATAATCTATAGTGGTTATGTTTTGCTGTTTGTTTAAAATTGAAATGACATACCTCCTTTAAAATTGAAATGAGTTAAGGTATGCCTTTAAAATACTATATGTGTATGACTACAGGTACACATGATAGAAATGAAATTTAATAAACTGTTTCCTTGGATTTGGATAAACTAGGATTTATTTCTAGTGATTTATTTCTATGATTTCTGATATAAATAATATTGAAAGTTCTTTGTGACAAGGAATTGATATTTCAGGAGACAACATTTTCTCTTGAATACATTACTATATCCTGATTATTAGAATATTGCTAGAATACTGAACCTTTGCCTGCCCTTTTAAAATATTGCTCTTTTAAGTTTATTCAGACTTTTAGTATCACTTATATGATTATTTGCTATTAAAATGCTAACTAAAAGAGCTCTTTAAATTTTTTTAAGTATACCATGAAGGGTATTCAAAATTATTGAAAAGTTCTTAATTGTAAAGAAGGAAGTTAATGTTCATTTGAAAATTCTCTATATGTCTTTTTTAAAAAGGTTTAACTGGCTTCAGTAAAGGTAAACTGGTGCTGTTTAGCACTTTGGGCATTAGTGGAAGCTGATTTATTTTCACCATTTTTGGCTGGCAGAGAGCAGTGATGTGGAAATGATATTCTTGGACTAATATGAGCTGCTGTAAACAGTCAGTTGTTATGTATCACCGTGTCAGAGTTTCCTTCAGTAGGCAGGTAATTCAGAGCTTGTAGCATGAATGTTTATTATGTATGCATAAGAACACAAAGTGGGGAAAAAAAAAAACTATCTACTGAGATCATCAGAAACTTAAAAAACTATTCTAACCACTTTTATAACACCTAATATATTTCTTGGAATACTGCAAATGCCATGATTTGAAATTTAAGAAAAAAAAATACTTCCACTTCTACCATAAGCTGTCACAAATTTTCCTCTTAAGTCTTCTATTTGATGACTGTCCTGTGAACAATTATATGAAATCCTTAGACATGTGAACCAGTTTCCAAACCACAATTTTAAATATCAATTTGATCACAGTTCACAAGGCATTTTGAACGTACTATTAATATATCACTGTGTATGAGGATGTCCAGACTGCTCATGTGTGTATAGGTAGAAAGATTTATCATAATAAGGTAGGTGCAAGGAAGAAAGCTATTGAATAGCTTATTTTAAATCTTAAAGTGCCTGCTCATGTTTTGACCCCCAAGTAGTTTCAGCACTGAGGAAATATCAAAGAAGTTGAGAAACAATTGATTTCAGCAGCTAGTTAACCTCATAAATACTCTTAATTAACTGTAATAATAGGCCAAGGAAAGTTCTACATGGCACGTAGTCTGTCCAGACTGAAGAATCTACCTTCTTCAAATAAAGAAGGTATGTCCTAAGTAATATACTTTGTTTTTATAGAAGTGTAACTATTTTTGTTTAAACTTTATGTCTCTCTGAAATAAAACAGTGAATAGATCAATGGACTTCATCTCGGAGGTCACATCGTCCTTCAAACATAGCCGTTGATCATCCACATACTGGATAAGTGTAGATTTAAGATGTCTGAGTTTTTTACTAATAGTCTGTAAAAAGTAGAAGAGTGCCTCAGTCAACTTCTGAGATTGAGATTCCAGATATTTTGTGACTTCCCAGGAAATAATGCAACAGGTGTTGACTATCTTGATCTAAAGGGTCACTTAAAGTAAGCAGAACACATCATTACAACTGTAAGATATGTAGCCTCAATTGATCCTGAAGATAAAAATAGTATTTGGATCCTGTACCACAGGAAAGTAGATATTGACAATTTTATTTATGGACTTGAGGGTCTGAACAAATCTACCCTCTCTTCCACTGGTTTTCTTGGTTGAAAGGATAAGAGTATTATAAGACCTAGTACAAGGTGTGAGGAGTTGTTTCTCTATTTAGGTCATCAACTAATGATTTTAGTACTTCTTTAGCTTCCTGTTTTAGAGAGTATTGCAAAAACCTGATCGGGTTTTCAATAGGTCTATCTGAATCTTTAGAAGTTTAGCTCCAATAATTCTGTTAATATTAGTAGACTATTTGGCACTTAATGAATCTCTAAGTCCTGGAGGTCTTCAATTTGGGTTTTATTTAGAAACAAAGATATCAGCAAATCAATATTCAAATTACACTCTAATGATGACTAGGGGACTCCTCAGAGATTTCAAGGAAGAGGTCATCAGGATACCTTTTCTTTGGGCAATTACATCTTCCCAGGTGATCTTTTTCTCTCCTGAATTAGGCATTATTCTATTTTATTTTTTTGGCCTCTCACTGTTGTGGCCTCTCCCGCTGCGGAACAGGCTCCGGGTGATCTTTTTCTCTCCTGAATTAGGCATTATTCTATTTTATTTTTTTGGCCTCTCACTGTTGTGGCCTCTCCCGCTGCGGAGCACAGGCTCCGGCCGCGCAGGCCCAGCGGCCATGGCTCACAGGCCCAGCCGCTCCGCGGCATGTGGGTTCCCCCCGGACTGGGGCACGAACCCGCGTCCCCTGCATCGGCAGGCAGACCCTCAACCATTGCGCCACCAGGGAAGCCCTAGCCATCATTCTTTCACAAAGGAGAAAAACATTTCCTGTGGTTAAAAGTTTGTGGGCGAAAGTTACAGTCTGAGGTGAGTGAATGTCTAAAGTTTTTCAAAGATATCTATCACATTAGTAGATTACTGACCATGAGCAGGAGTTTGTAAAATGAGAGAGTTTAAGACTGCTATAGCGGTAAGGATATCAGTACATACTTCGCAAGCTTTTCTCTTAACATTTTCAGAAATGTCTTATGAATTTAAGGGTAAAATGGGGAATCAGATACTTGGTCCCCCCTTGGGACTTCTCTGTTTTTGAACCATCTTATTTCTTTATTTCAGTCTTTTGACTTAGTACAATTCTTTTTGTCAAGCCTATTCTGCTTACAATATCTATAGTCATCTTTATCAAAAGGCTCCCTCCCCTGGCACTTAGAGATTGGGGTGTAAGTATCTAATTGTTTTATCTGAAAGTCACCAGTTTATTGTCTTATTCTGCTTTTGTTATGAGACTCTTTCAAATGTTCAGCAAAAGTTGAAGATCTAGCAATGGGCAATTTATAAATCCCATTTTTGTTGCATACTTCAATTTTCTACTTCTTGGTTAGGTATATTCACCAAATGTAAGGGAATAGCTGTAGTCACACCGGTGTTAGAGTCTACTCCTGTGCTCTGTATAAAAGTGTTGAGGATCCTCTATAAATTCTGACAGAATTATCTATCTACCTATTTTCACAGGACTGACCAGCTCCAAGTTATTCAGCTTTTCTAAACCCCTCTGATTTCCTATGATATTTGGAGACACTTAAGTTATTCTCAGATCTTGCCACTCTGCCTTCCTTTTTTTTTTTTCTATCTGAACATCCTAAAATCTATAAATATATAATGTAGATTGAGGATCCTTGGATTTATTATAAATGTTGTAGTTTTCTATTTAACTTGCCTAAGCTTTGGAAAAAATTTTAAATGGCTCTCAGATCAGATCAAGATCAAGACTTAAAATCCACCTTAAAGTAGTTACTGCATTCTGAAAGAGGTTTTACTTTAAGAGGCAATTGAGTTTTGAGGGATCATGGATAAATAGATGGGATTGGCACAAAACAGCTCATGATTTTAATCTGATCGCTTCTCTGAGATGGCTAAGATTTGCAGGAATTTTCTTGTGTTTAATTCACTGTTGTTTAAATAGATTAGTGAATTTAAATAAATTAGTGAATTTTTTCTCTTCAACAATTCTCATTTTAAAATATTACTAGAAATTTAAGGTAAAAACAGGAGGGATCAGAAATAATTTAATTAATGAAAATCCAGGGATTTTTGACAAATATTTTTAATACATATTTTAACATATAACTGCTTTTTGTGAGCATTACACGATGATGGCTATTTGTTGAACAGTAATCACTTTAATGATTTTAAAGTGTCTTTCCACTTCTTCCATTTCACATTTCTTGTGATACGGTCAGTAACCTTTTAAATAAATTGTTAGTAAACAGTAAAATGTTGTTTTTTATTTGTTAATAGAGTGTCCACTCCAGATATAACAATTCACTATACGTGCTATATACATTATTTTAACTAGTCTTTTTAGTAGCATGCTATGAACAATTTGAGGCTCATTTAGTCAGACAGAAAACTGATACACAGAGGAGTTGTCAAGTGATTTTCTCAAGGCTCCACATTTAGTAAATGCTGGAACCAGAATTCAAACTATATATCCTACTTTATAGCCAGGTTTCTCAATCACTCTATTATACTGCCTTCTTATATTGTCATTTTTCCAATCCTTTCATATTAGTAGTTTAACTGTTTATCATTGTATTTGATGGCTTGTAGAACAGTGCTGACCAACAAAATTTTCTGCAATAATGGAAATATTCTATATATACCCTTTCCAAAATGATAGCTGTCAGAATTTATGACTATTGAGACTTGAAGTATGGCTGTTGGGACTGAGGCACTAAGTTTTAAATTGTACTTAATTTTAATTAATTTAAATATAAAGGGTCACATGTGGCTAGTGACTATCATACTGTACAGTCCGATTCTAAATGTAAGCATACTGCCATTCTTTAAAACACTGTTCTTGAAATAAAAATGAAAGACACAATTAATCAAATACAATTGTTAGAAGAATGCCTGAAAAGTGAAAATAAAAAAGGATATATTCCTTGATCCTTTCTGGTAAGTTCTATGGCTATTATGCATTGAAACATACTGGTCAAGAAGAAGGCTGTTATACAATAATTTTATTTTATGTTCATATATGTTTCACAAAACAAGTGTAATATTTTAAACAGCAGTTTTGATTATTTATCTGAATTCTTGAAGGCTTGCAAGATATGGCCACAGATATAAATACAGACATATGTCTACATCTAAAGATATGTAAATGTAGGTATAGGTATATTTAAATTTGTAAATTTATTCCCTCCTTATTATCAAATTACTCATACAGATTAAAATTCAAAATAAATAAGTCTTCATCTTTGTACTGAATAATCTTATGACAGTTTTTGTTTGTTAATCACTGTATATTTTTAAAAATTTTAAATTAACATAATTGTTAGTTTCCCTCCATTTCTTTTCTTCTATAAATTCAAAATTCTCTAAACTGTAATTTCCTACATTCTTTTCAGTACATTTTATATTTCTCATAGTCCTATATTAGCTTTTGTGTTTTATGAATTGAGTCTTCAGACATTTTAAATAAGCTCATTTACCAAATCATGGCTTCTTTTTTTAATCCAGTAAATAGTACTGTTTAAAAAAAAGATAAAAGATTTGCTCAAATGGGAATTCTATATGTTTGCAAACTTTAATTTTTCCAAACTGGTAGTGTTAATTTTAGGAACATCATTTTTATTATCATGATTATAGCTGCTTAGTAGCTCTGTAATGAGACGTCTGTTTTATATAGTAGACGAATCATTTATTTTACTGAAGGACTAAATATTACTTGGTTTGGGAAATTTAAAAATTAATGTAGTATGAACACAGCATGATATTCAGATATAATCCTTCAATATTAAGAGGGGTAGGATCATGACGATGTCCTGAATCATCAGCTTGAAGTTGAACTATTATTAACCTGATGCAGATGTAATAGTGATTTTTGCTTTGTGAGGTGATATATGTCTCTACCAACAAGCTGCTTCATCCTTAGAAATTGTGATTAGACATTTAATTAACTCAAGCTGAAGTTGTCAAGATTTCAAATTAAATTAAATATTGTTCAGTTTAATAACAAAACAATGAACTTATCCAAATGAGTTAAACAGCTATGAAATCATAACAAGCTCCGAGAAAAGAGAAATTCCCCTCTACTTATCATGAGTATATGTTTTATACATATGAGTACTGTGATAAACAAAATCTGAATATATATGTATACTTTAAAATAATGAAAATTTCTTTAAAAAAATAAATCATATATTGTAATGACTTATTGTGGTCTTAATGTAATGTTGACTTAATGTAATGACTCTTATTGCAATGACTAGGGCAAATCACTTACATATCCATGCTGAAAATATTTTTAAAACCTCTAACTTAGAATTTCCTGAAAAATTATCATTTTAATCATAGACAAAAATCAATGTCATTGTTGTAAAATTGTGCCCATTTTACTACTATAGCATTTTAGAAAGGAAAACCTCAAGCCACATATAGGACAACTATTTTTGTAATGAATACACTGACAAAGGTTTAGGTAACCAGACTAAGTATTAATACTTCAGTGGGAAAAAATGAATGCATAAATAACAGGTAAAGATATGTTTAGGCATTTCACAGTAAAGAAAATGTAAATGGACTAGAATCCTTGGAAAATAAAAGTTAATTACTGAAATGCAAATTAAGTGATAAAGAGAAATTTTGTTATACCCACCAAATCAGAAAAAATAATTAAAACTTTATTTCATAAAAAACATTGATGAGATTGTGAAACAACAGAATCTCTTATATAGTCTTGGTCAGAGGATTACCAAGTATACTTTGTGTTTCCTTTTAAACTTTTCTAGAGAATTTGCAGGGAACACACTTGCTAAGACATCTATTTTTGGTACATTTTTAAAGCAACAGAGTATGTAAAGCTTCACATCATTTTTAACCTCACAGTTCTTTGCCTTTACCCTAAATGTCTAGGTCTGGCACATCTCACATAAAGTGTTCACTTGTAATCATTGCTTTAGACTCTGATTTCAAAAGGAGGCTTGCTAAAATACCTAGTAAAGTTCAACATGAATATAGCTTTAAGTCCCAGTGACTCCACTCATGAATGTAAACCCCTGAGGAATTCTTAAACATGTGCATTGGGAAATAGCATAACATTATTCAAAGCAGCATTTTTGTAACATAATGAAACTTGTAAAACTTCTCTATTAAATTTATAATTAATAAGATACAGTCAAGTCATACAATAGAATAGTATACATCAGTGCATAATGAATGAAAGTCACACATAGCTACATGGTTATATTTAAAAATCAAAATGCTGAATTAAAAAAGTCATAGAAGAATTCAGAGAGCATTATTGTGTTTATTTAATGTGTTTATTCACAGAGCATAAATGTGTTTATTTAATGTTCAAAGTAAGGTATAAGAAACAATAACTTGCTTAAGGATACTTATACAGGTACTAAAATTATAAAAGCAATAAGAAAATTATTAATATAAAATACAAGATAGTAGTTACTTTAGCAGGTGAGGAAAGGGGATGTGATCAAAGAGCAAATTACCAATGATTTATCAGTAATATTATATTTCCAAACAGTTAGGGATTCAGACATTTTACCTTCCACACTGAATTTCATAGAAAGGTACTCAAAGAACTGCTTTTATAAAGCAAAGAATAAAGAAAAGAGAAGAAAGGTATATGATGAAGAAAACAATGGGTTTGAAGCACGAGATCAGTGAAAGAGTTCACAATGTGGACAACAGGCTTAAAGGGTGACAATTCAGATTGTAGTGGGAGGATTAAGGATTCCAAACAGGAAGTTTCTAGGAAAAAATTAAGGGAAAAAAGTGATAACATGTTATGGTTAAAAGTCTGAAATCAAAGAAAACATGGCTTATCAAGTACAATGGACCCACATAAAATAAACAGCTGACATCTCATCAGAAATGGTGGAATCCAGAAGACAGTCGAATTTCATATTCAAAGTTTTGAAGAAAAAAATCCCTCTACTAAGAATCTTATAGCCATCAAAACTGACTTTCAAAAGTAAGGCAAAATAAAGACATTCCAGATTAAACAAAATGGATAGCACATCTACCTTATAAGCTATATAAAAGGAAGTTCTTCAGACGGACAGATAGTAATTTAAATCCATACAAAACAGTAAAGAATATGGGTAAAGGTCATTATTTAAGTATAAAAATATTATACATGTATATTTCTTCACCATTTTTTCTTAACTTTTTTAAAAAGAAGATAAACAAAAGGTATACAATATATTGTTGTATTGTAATATATAGAAATATACTTGTCAATAACAAGCAAAGTTGTTTTGGAGTGAAGAAACAACATCAGATTGTAACTAAATCCAAAAGACCAAATGAAGAAAATCAGAAATGAGAATAAGAAAATCAATATAACAAATCTATAAAAATATATTTGCTTTTCTTTCTTCTCTCAGCTTCTTTAATAGATATAACATTATATAAAGTAATAATTATAAAAACATGTTTGGGGATTATGCATTTACATGTAAAAATGTATTTATGGATTAACATACATAAAATGTAATAATTTAATAAGAATAATAGACAAATAAGGTAGAATAAAACTGTACAGAAATAATCTTTCTATTTCTCATTGAACATAAGTTAGTATAAATCTAAGTAAGTTCTGATCACTTAAGATGTATGCCTTAGTGAAACCACTGAGAGAATACTTTAAAAAAAAGATGAAAAAATAATTAAAGAAATCAAATTATCATACTTTCAAAATTTATTTAATAGAAAAGAAAATGTTAAGGAGAATTACAATAATAAAAAAAGAACCTGAGATATAAAGAAAAAAAGTAAAATGGCAGACAAATCCAACTATATCAATAGTATCATTAAATAGGAATGAATTAAACAAAAGGCAGAGATTTTCAGACTGGTGAAATATTTTAAAGACAAATATTTAGCCAAACTAACTAAAGGAAAAAGAGAGAAGACTCAAATTACCAAAATCAAGTTTGAAGGAGAGGCTATTACTATCAACCTTGTGGAAGTAAAAAGGATTATGAGAGAATATTATGCCAACAAATGAAATAACTCAGATGAAATGGACAAATTATTAGAAAGACACAAACTACCAAAGCTGTCTCTAGAAGATTTCAGAAATATAAATAGACCTATAACATGTAAGGAGGTTGAATTAATAATTTTAAAGAACTTCCCACAAAGCCAAGTCCAACCCAAGGTGGCTTCACTGGTGAATCCTACAAAACATTTAAGGAAGAGTTAAGGAGAGTTTGAGAAACTTTCCCCCCAAATTAGAAAAATTACTTCCTAACTCATTTTATGAGACTAGTAATACACAGATGCCAAACATGGCAGACATTATAAGAAAATTTCAGACTAGTATCTTTTATGAATGTAGAGGTAAAAATGCTCAACAAAGTACTAACAAACCAAATCCAGCTACATATAAAAATGATTTTATAACCTGACCAATGGAATTCAACCTAGGAATTGAAGCTATAGTAATCAAGAATGTCATATATGACATATAGGTAAATATATTTGAATTGAGAGTCCAGAAATAAACCTTCACATTTATAGTCAATTAAATTTCAGAAAGTGTGCTAAGACAATTTAAAGCAGAAAGAATATTTTTTTTCATCAAATGGTACTAGAACAGCTGGATATCCACATGCAGAAGTATAAAGTTTGACTCTCACAACATTACAAAAATAACAAAAATTAACACAACATAGATAAAAGACTTAAATGTAAAATCTAAAACTGTAAAACTCTTACCAGAAAACATCAGAGTAAATACCAATGACCTTGAATTAAGTTATGCTTTTTTAGACATGACACCAAAAGCAAAAGTAATAAAAGAAAACATAGGTAAATTAGACATCAACAAAAGAATATGAATATCTTTTTGAATTATGTTTTTTTTTTTCTGGATATATGCCCAGGAGTGGGATTGCTGGATCATATGGTAGCTCTATTTTTAGTTTTTTAAGGAAACTCCATACTGTTCTCTAAAGTGACTGTATCAATTTACATTCCCACCAACAGTGTAAGAGGGTTCCCTTTTCTCCACACCCTCTCCAGCATTTATTGTTTGTAGATTTTTTGATGATGGCCATTCTCACCAGAGTGAAGTGATACCTCATTGTAGTTTTAATTTGCATTTCTCTAATAGTGATGTTGAGCATCGTTTCATGTGCTTGGTTACCAAGGCGGAAAGGAGGGGGGAGGGATAAACTGGGAGATTGGAATTGACATATACATACTATTGTATATAAAATAGATAGCTAATAAGGACCTACTGTATAGCACAGGGAACTCTTCTCAATATTCCGTAATGATCTATATGGGAAAACCATCTTAAAAAGAGTGGTTATATGTATACGTATAACTGATTCTCTTTGTTGTACAGCAGAAACTAACAAAACATTTTAAATCAACTATACTCCAATAAAAATTTAAAAAATAAAAAATGAAGAATATGAATAGACATTTCTCCAAAGAAGATATACAAATAACCAATAAGGTAAACACAAGAAAAAAATGCTCAACATGGGCTTCCCTGGTGGCGCAGTGGTTGAGAGTCCGCCTGCCGATGCAGGGGACACGGGTTTGTGCCCCGGTCCGGGAGGATCCCACATGCCGCGGAGTGGATGGGCCCGTGAGTCATGGCCGCTGGTCCTGTGCGTCCGGAGCCTGTGCTCCGCAACGGGAGAGGCCACAACAGTGAGAGGCCCGCGTACCGTTAAAAAAAAAAAAAAAAAAAAAATGCTCAACATAATCAGTCACAAGGGAAATGCAAATCAAAATCACAATGAGATACAACTTCATACACACTAAGAAAATAATAATCAAAATGTTAGATAATAACAAGTGCTGGTGAAGATATGGAGAGATTGGAACCATTATCAATGCTCGTATCAATTCCAATGCTTGGAATTTAAAATTGTACAGCCATTTTGGAAAGCAATCTGTCATTTTCTCAAAAACTCATTTAGATTTACCAAAGGACCCACCAATGCCACTCCTGGGATACATGCCAAAGAGAACTGAAAACATATATCCACAAAAAATTTGATGCAAATGTTCACAGCAGCATTATTCATGGATAGCCAAAAGATGGAAATAACACCACCTTTATGAATGAATACATAATGATGAATGAATACATAAAATATGGTATATTCATAAAATTGGATATCATTCTACAATAAAAATGAAGTACTTACAAATGTTACAACATGGATAAGCTTTGAAAATATAATGCTAACTGAAAGAAACCAGTCACGAACCACCTCACATGTATGATTGCATTTATATGAAATATGCAGAATATACAAATCTATAGAGACAGGAAGTAGGTTTCCTAGAGCTGGAGAGGATTGAAGAATATGGGGAGGGATTGCTAATGGGTATGACATTTCTTTTGGGGGAGATATAAATGTTCTTAAGTTGATTGTGGTGCAAAATTTTGTAAATATGTGAAAAAATTGTATGCTTTACAAGTCCATGAATTGTATCAGTGAACATGAATTACATTTTTATAAAACTCATAAAAAATCAGCACAAGGAAAAGAAATATAATCCTTTTATAAAGTAACCCTAAAATTAACACTATTTATATAATCATAATAAATTAGGATTTATGGTTGAATTTTAAAGTTTGTAATCATCCTGAAGACAAACCACAGTAATTTTAATATGGTTGTAGACAAAAGCATACATTTTAGCATCTGTGATGACAAAGTAAAATAAAAATTACAAGGAATTGCTGTTTGGAGGTGAAAATTGGAGTGGAGAACAGGTTTGTAGAGTTGTGTGTTAACATCTTTATTTTATAAACAAGAAATCAAAATTTTCTGTCTATAGATTATATAACATGTAAATGTGATTATATTTCTTAAAGTTACAAACGCTAATTATGGGGGAAGCTAAAAGTGTTCAGTCTATGTTGGTAGTGTTGGGAGAGTGTGGGCAATGTGGCGCATGTTTTGTTTTTAAGATGTATCCTCATTTATAAAGCTAGATACTGGTATATAGAATATGAAATAAACAAGCAAATAGATGCAAATAAATAGAGGCATACAGGCAAATAAATGCATACATAAATAAATGTGCAGTACAATACTGTGTTTAACTGTCAAGTTAAATACCAGGAGAAGCCACTCAGAGTGTCACTGTGTAGAATAAAACTTAAAGTGAAGAATTGTAGTTTAGCTTACTGTTAGTATTCATTTTGATCAAATGTTTTTTACCAAAAAAAAAAAAAGAAGAGAGAGAGAAAAAAAAACACACCTTTCAGTTTTATGAAGGCCAGTCTGTTTGATATGTTTAATATTTTTGATATTCATTAATTATAATTGCAGGAGCTGAGGCCCAAGGAATGAGGCATAAGAATTAAGGCAGAAGGGTGAATACTCGCCATGTCAGAAGGATACTTATTTATTTATAAGATGAGTATTGTTAGATACATAGACCATGAAACAAAAATTAGTTGGAATTCTGATGCAAGCTAAGGCCATGAGAATATCGATGATATATTCTAAAACTAACATCATTGGTGAGAGTTGTATTAATTGAGAGTTTAGTTGTAAGTAAGAGAAAACTACTCAGAATAGATAAAGCAAAATGGGATGTTTTGATAAGGATACTTACAAAATATGCCATGGAACCCAAGGGCAGAAATGCCATAGGATGATGGGAAAATGAAAGTAGAAATAAGAGAAATACCAGCAACCCAGGCAATATGCTTATTGTCAAGTTTGTTTTTGTTTTTTTTTAAATAGACTTTATTTTTTAGAGCAATTTAGGTTCACAGTAAAATATAGAAGATACAGAGATTTCCCATATACTCTATGTCCATTCATTCATAGCCTCCCTCATTATCAACATC
Organism: Lipotes vexillifer; assembly: GCF_000442215.2. Classification (NCBI taxonomy): domain Eukaryota; kingdom Metazoa; phylum Chordata; class Mammalia; order Artiodactyla; family Lipotidae; genus Lipotes; species Lipotes vexillifer. Next base: position 4,739,814 of record NW_006791822.1, on the reverse strand, counting down.
CCCATCAAGGTGGTACAATTGATGAACCTACATTGATACATCATTATCTCCCAAAGTCCATAGACTACATTAGGGCACACACTTGGTACTATACATTCTATGGGTTTGAACAAATATATAATGACATATATCCACCATTGTATATCATACAGAATAAATTCACTGCCCTAAAAATCCTGTGTGCTACAAGTATTCATCCCTTCCTCACCTCTAATCCCTGACAACTACTGATCTTTTTATTGTCTCCATAGTTTTGCCTTTTCCAGAATGTCATATAGTTGGACTCACACAGTAGGTACATTTGCAGATTGGCCTATTTCACTTAGTAATATACATTTAAGACTCTTCCAAGTCTTTTCATGGCTAGATATTTTATTACTTTTTAGTGTGAATAATATTCCATTGTCAGGATATACCAGAGTTTATTTATCCATTCATCTACTAAAGAACATCCTGGTGCTTCCATGTTTTGGCAATTATGAATAAAGCTACCATAAACACCCATGTGCAGATTTCTGTGCATGCTGTTCACCTTTAATCCTTAGACAAGGTCTGGACTGCACATCCAGATCTGTACGTGCACAGGTAAGACTTTCTAAGGCACAACATTGCAACTGCTATAGGGCTGAGAACTGAACAGACACACCAGATGACTTGCAGTTACTGGAGATACTTAAGTTGTAGCTTAGACAGACGAGTGGAGGGACCTCACTGAGGACTTCAGGCATTCAGTTGAATTTCCAGGAAAGGTACACTTTAAGAAGGAGAAACAAGCCCTAGGAAAAGGACGAACATTGTGTTAAGCATAAAACAGAAATAGACCTGACTGCCTTAACAAAGAATAAAATTGAGCTTGGCAAGATTAAGGGGACCCACTAATAATTTAACTGCTCTACAGAACATAATTCAGCATTTTTAAAAGTAGGGGTCAGCAAATTCATTCTGTAAAGGGTCAGACAGTTAATATTTTAGGGCCATATGGCCTTTATTGCAACTATCCACCTCTGCCATGGTAGCATGAAAGCAGTCATAAACAGCCTTTTACTTATAAGCTTAAACCTAACAAATTACATTCAGTATAAGTGAACTAAACTGTTTAACTAAAAGGCAAATGTCTTCAGACCAGATTGAAATACTCACAAATAGTGAGCATAAGAAGACTTGGGGTGGCCTTATTTTTAGATACAGAAGACTTTAAGACAAGGGCATAAAAAGAGACATTTTAGAATGATAAAAGGATAAATGAATCAAGAAGGCATAAAAATCATACATATTTATACACCTACCAAGAGTGTTACAGAACCAAAATTGGGTCCGTTTGCCCATGCACAGTAAAGTCAGTCTACTGACACTGGGTTGTAGTGAAGGAAAGTGCAACGTCTATTGTAGGCACCAGACAAGGAGTCTGGGGAAGCTAATTTCGAAATAATCTGAACTCCCCGATGGATTTCAGGGAAGCATATTTAAAGGCAAGGTGAGGGAGGAGAGTCACAGGGTGTGTGATCAGCTCATGCACAATTCTCTGATTGGCTGATGGTAAAGTAACAGGACAGTGTCACAGGGGTTAACTTCATCAATCCTCTGGCTCCAGCTGGTCTTGGGGCTACATGCTCATGGTCGTCATGTAGTTAACTTCTTCCATTTGGTAGGGATTTCAGTATCTGTAAAACAAGTCAAGAATGTGCATCATATACTTCAGGGAGAAACTTCGGGGTGGAACTAAAGATTCCGTGACTGACATATGGCTTGTTTACTCTTTAAATTTTCACCGGTTCTTCTGGCGAAACTGCTACTTTTGTTACTACATGTTCACATCTTTTCAATCATTAATTCTTGAGCCAGGCTTTTGTAACTCAGGGGAGACCTGGGAGACTACAGCTTTTCTACAAACAAGAGGTAGACAGAGGACAGGGGGGAGGTGTCTGTCTCAGGAAAGCCCCATAGGGTCCTGCTCAGTTACAGAGGCACTTTAGCCTGTATAAAGCAAAAACTGATGAAAATAAAAGGGAAAGAAATCATATTTGGAGACTGTCCTTAAATGCTACCCTGGTTTTCATTTAACAGTAAAATAATCTGTTAGAGTTAAGTATATTTTTTTCTGTTTACACTTCTTCTCCATTTCTACACTGAACCCACTTAATCAGGTTTCTGTTCTTGTCACTCTACCCAAACTATGCTTCTCAACATAAACATAGGTTTCCACATTACTTAATCAAATAGTCATTGCTTTGTCTTTATTCTCTTGTCCCATCAGCCACATTTCACCCTTTTAATCATTCTTTTCTTTTTGAAGTATTTTCTTAGTTTGGCTGCCAGGCTGCCAGGCTACTTACCTCTATATCCTACAGCCTCACTGGCTACTTCTTTTCAACCCCCTTTGTTAGATTTCCAAATAAGAAAGATTCCCAGAAGTCAGTCCTTAGTTCTCTCTTCTTCATCTGCAATACTGGTTGGATAATGCCTTCAAGTGCCATGTCATTAAATACCATCTCTTTTCTGAGAACTTCCAAAAGTCATACATACAGCTCATATCTCTTCATGACATTTATACTCATACATCTAATATCCTGCTTGACTCCATTTAAATGATTAATAGCCATCTATTACTGAACTCTGCCCTCCAATTAAAGACAAAAATGAAAATTTTCCCATTTCTATATTGCTCCAATTATTGCAATGTATATTTGCTCAGGCCAAGACCTTCATGTTATTGTTGACTCCTCCATTTCTAACATCTTTCTTATCCAAGTCCATTAGTAAATCCAGTTTCAAATATATTCTGAATTAGACCAGTTTCCAGTAAGTTCATTATTTATCCTTGCCCATGACACCATAATCTTCATCAGTTTTTTTTTTTTCCTTCAGTAGCTTTCCAATATATTCCCTGGTTTCATTTTTGTCCACAAGCCCATCTAGTCTGCTTTCCAAATTTAATGGGCCTTACTTCTCTGTTACATATAGCATCTTCCTCCCTCAGAATCCTTGCCACTGCTTTGCTTTCAGCCTAGAATGCTGTGTCTCACTTACCTACGTGAATTCCTCTTGCCACCCTGCAAAAAATACTGCATCTTTTATCACTTTTTACCCCCTTATCCTTAAAAATTATCCCATATATATATATATATATATATATATATATATTTTAATTATAGTACTCATCTACTGAGTCTCTTGTCAGTTATTGATATAACAGTGTCATGCTTCTAGGTAAAGAGCAATTGTAGTAGGTAGTCTCAGAAGTCTGTAAGAATAAAATATAGATCAGTTTCTAAAGGGAAGTCAGCATTAATGAAATTTTCATAAATTATATAAGCTAGTGATCATTAATGTAGTTACTGAACAATGTCCATGACCAAAGTAAGTACTAGAATCAGTTTCTCCTATGAATACTCTCTGAATAATTTAATTATTACTCACTATTAACTGATAGACATTAATTACTTTTTTGTCATTAAGTCAGCAAAAATGCAAGTTTACAAACACTGATTATAGAACAAACATAGTAGCTTCATGCAACATAGTTTAAGCTGTTGTTTCTGAATTCAGAAGACTGTTTTGAGTTTAGATCACATCATTTACTAAGAGAGTGTGTTTTCTACTCGTTATGTGGTAAAAAAGAAGGTTAATCTAATTTCTTTATAGAGTGGTTGTGAGATATATTTAATAACATAAGTAAAATGCATTTTAAAACAATGAAATATTTATATTTACATCTTAAGCATTATTTTACCAATATTAATAAAGATTAAAATAAAGTATATTACATCTATAATGAAGATTTTCTTTTATGCAAGAAGGATGAATTAGTTCTATAAAATACTTAAATATAAGAAAAACCTCATATTTTGCTACCCTTGATTTAATTTCCAAATTTGATAGTTAAATAATGGAAGAGTTTTAATATAGTTAGAAAAGGAAAAAAGTTAGTATATTGAATATGTTAAAACATTTTCAGAAAATATAAAAATGCTGCTACTAAAAATACAGAGGTAAAGTTGATTTTTGTGGCCAGTTAGCTAGTGGTGGTTATGAACGGGCATTAAAATGTGCTTGGGTAATTAAAACAGTTCATAACATGGTTGTACATAATTATATTGAGTGAATATATTAAGATTTTAAAAAATATTTCTAGTAGAATGTGGTTTTGATTGATTTAATCCTCACAGTGTTGTGGGTGTGTAAGTCTAGTTGGAAATAGTCTTGGCCAGCTCATACAGCAGCAGATACAGTATTTGCATAAGTAGGATGTTATATGTGGGCTTGTATTTTTGGCTGACACAAGATTTATGACATCAGTTCATTTTTTGCACAGGTGGAAGAAAACCTGACAATATGAAAAGAGGAGTTAATCAATTTCTCTTTAAAAAATTGTTACAGTTACTCTGACTTAAATTTACATATATGTGTCTGATTACCTCATTCATGTGCATATATAAAACAGTAAATTTTCAGTCACTTTATTATCTCTCATTGCAATGTTAGCAATTAAACCTGAGGCTGATGTGGCCAAATAGGAGGAAGCATTGGTAGTATTAACGAATAAATATATTTATCCTAACTTGGGAGGTGAAAGAATCATTTACAACAGTGAATTAAAAACAAAATAAATGGCTTATATTTCCAGAAAAAGTATAGTGCTTTCTCATGTAAAATATTAAATTATTAAATAAATGGCCAGTTTTTACAGAAAATATATAAATTATACTATACTATACAATATATCATTATATTCTTTGAAAATTTTCTGGGTTTTATTCTAAAACTTTCTTCATTTTGCTTAAGATATTTAAAATACTTAGTAATTGCATATTGGATTTTCCTATGGTTTTAGAGGTTAGAGTCTAGTGACAGAGATGTAATATTTGCTTTTGTGTGGTGGTGAAGGACACAATGGATAGATTGGGCTACACTACAGAAACAGGAAAAAGGGAATGTGAGCCAGTCACATGGACAGCCACAAATAAGGCTACAGAAGAGAAAACACAGTCAACAGAAGAAAATTTCCAAGCAACTATTTTGTTATTGTTGATAAAGCAGTGAGAGGAAACAGCTAAGACTGAGAGTATAAACAGGTAGCAGCTTTTATATATCAGGGAAAAGAAATTGAACTCTATTTTGTGGCTATATAATTATTTTACTGGAGAGATTAAATAATGAAAGCAGATTCTTTAAAAAAATTATTCTGATAGCTAGGTGGGTAATGAATTTGGTGAGTTAAGACTAAAAGCAGATGGAAGGTATTGCTATTTATTAGGAGAATGTTATGGAATTTTGAGCAAAGCAAATGGTAATAGAGGTAGAAAAAATGAGAAAATGTGAGAAGTAGTTATGAAAGTATACTTTTAAAATTTATAATTCATCTCTTTAAAAAATTAAAATATCAATCTCTAATTTTATTTGACATTTAAAAATATATAATATGGTCAAAATAAATAAAAATAATGATAATTCTGAGAGACATACTAAACTAAATATAGATAGATACACATGTGCACACACAAAGAGCACTGACAATTAATATTAATCAAAATAGAAGAACTGCAATGTAAACCTCGCCATGTTTGAGGTTAAAGAATACTTTATTTACAGTTATTGCTGAAACATAAATACAGCTCCACTTTTATTTTATTTTTAGATTTTGTAATGTCTAAGACACTTTTAAATTTATTCTAACTTTTAATTAACTGGCTAGGAAGAGAGCTGACTGATCTGCAATTTCACAAATCAAAAATCTCACTGAGGCTTTTAACTTTGTGGGAGGAGCAAGGGTTTAGCTGTGGATGGAAAACTGTGGGAGTTCATGGTCAGCTAAAAAATATCTGAAGTGATTGCAACTACTTGTAACTCACGTGCTTTCACTGTCCCTGTGCTAATCATGTTTTATTATTTTCATGACCATTTAAGACATGTAAATGTCTGTACACAGTTTAAAATATGTAATTCTGAGGAATAAAAAAGTCTCTATGGAATAACTTCACAGAAAGAGGATCTTTATTTTCATTGCATGACAGGAAAATATCAATACAACAGAGATAATATCTATGACTAATGATAGAGTTCTAAATACTAACTTTCAAATTGTGAAGGATCTGGGATGCTATCTCACAGCTTACATGGATTCCCTGCTCCCCACTTCCTTGAAGAACAGCACAATGAGAGCCAAATGTCCACAAATAAGTTACAATAAAGGAGAGGATCCCTCAAATTATGAGATCTAGAGCTTATATAGGGATGATTAAAACATATGCCCAATCTTTCTTCCAAAGAGAGATTTCTCATTGAGCAAACATTCTCTGATGGACAGAGGGAAAGCATTGCTAAATGTATTACCCTGAAATGTAATGGAATATTTCCAGGAAGGAAAAGGATAAGATTTTACATTTCCAAATCATTCTGTGGGTCTCTGTCTTAAAGATATCTTAGAGATACTATCTCTACTGAGAGGTACTATCTACTTAGAGATAGTATCTCTAGTTTCCAGAGCTGTCTGTTATGCAAACATTCTTTCAGTGCCCTTTGCTCAAAAGGTCTAGATCATGTAGGAGCATAAAAAAATCCAAAAATTCTCTCCTAATACAACCAAAGTTTGATTCTTTATTTATCCAATAATTATTATAATATATTCCAAATATTTGGAAAAATAATATGTAATGAACACCCAATGAATCCATTCCTTTGCTGCATTTAAATATTTTGCCATATTTGACATATCTTTTATTCACTGTAATAAACAAAATAATGGTAATCTCAAAGATGTCCACATTCTAATTCATGAGACCTGTGAATATGTTACCTTAAGTGGCAAAAGGAACTTTACAAATATGATTAAGTTAAAGATCTTGAAATGGATCTTGGATAATCTGAGTGGGCCCAATGTATTAAGAGTTTTTAAGAGAGAGGCAGAAGGATAAGAGTCAGAGAGAGATTGGAAAGTGCTACACTTCTGGCTCTGAAGATCAAGGAAGAGGTCATGATTCTACGCATTCAGGTAGCTTCTAGAAACTGGAAAAGGCAAGGGAACAGATTCTCCCCTTGAGCCTCAAGAAGGAATGAATCCATGCTGACACCTTGATGTTAGCCCAGTAAAACTCTTTTAAGATTTCTGACATCTATTCTTGTATCCCATGACCATTTTTAAAAATTTACATACATTAAGGTTTACTCTTTGTGACGTAAATTCTATGAGTTTTGGAAAAATAATATATTTTTATTCACCCTTATTTATCAAACACAATAACTTTATTGTCCTAAAATATTTCCTGTGTTTCACTTATTTACCTTCATACCACCCCAGCCCCAACCTCAGCCTGATCTCAACCACTGAACTGTTTACCATCTCTATATTTTTGCATTTTCATGAATGTGAAACATTTGGAATCATGTAGCATATAGTTTTTCAGACTAGCTTTTGTCACTTAATAATATAAGGGGAAACAAAATAGAAGAATATTTGCAGGCTCATTGTCAAAGTGTATATTATCAGCATTAGTAGTTATGAACTTGTGTTGACATAAATGTTTCATGCTTAAATACATAGTTTTCTAAATCATAATAGTGAAAGGTGAATGAAAATAAAACTTAAATCATACCACTTTGATTTTTTTCTTAGTTAATGGTTGGCAATAGTTGATATTACCTAAATGAGAACTTTGAAAATGTGATGCAATTTATATCAGCATGAGTTAATTTTGAGATCTATTTTGAACCCTATCTAAACCATCTGGGGAGAAATTCCTTCAGGGAAAATAAAGAACATTCTATATAATGATTCTATCTGCTACCATTAGCAGATGATGCAGACTTGTTAATCACATCTGTACCTCAACATTATCTGGCCATATGCTCATGCAGATGAAACATTAACATTCACTGATTACACAATTCTATTAATTTCTATCATCCTTGTCACAAATAAAATAGTCCCCATATAGTGACATATATTCTTTCAAATACTATAATTTCTATATTGATTAAATTTTATCCTCTGATTTATCCCAACCTGAATTTCCCATCTCCATTCTTTCCCTTGTTCTCTGGAGATCCATTCTATGGTGACCAAAAGAAATTGTATCATGCATTCTTATGTTCTTCATGGAATATCTCCCAAATTCCTTGACTTTGTAGAAATTTTCCTCTTTCCTGAGAACATCCGTGTTTTGTAGTGTTTAGCTTCTAACTCCCTATGACCTTTATTCACTCCCATGTCATTTGTATATGACATTAAAACCTTCACCCTCAGTTGTCTAATTCCAATCTCCTAGTCACTTAGTCACTCTGTATTTTATTGAGCTCTTGGTTTCAGTCTCAACATCTTTCTAGCTACTTTTCTCCCTCTTTCCCTCTCCCTCTCCCTCTACTTCTCCTGCCCCTTCCCTTGTCTCCCTCTGTCTCTCTCTGTCTTTCTGTATACACACATATAATAAAAAGTTGTCATTTTCATAGGGGTAAAAAATACATTTAAAATTCAATATTATTTTCTCAAGGAATGCACATTTTAACATAAAAATGTGCAAGGTACAGTCTATGCTTGCAAGAAAATAAATGAATAATAGCAAAAGTCTTTGCTATATTCTGACACTGTTCTCTAAAGAAACGTTTTGTGGCCACAATTTCTTTAGCACACAGGTTTAAAATGGAAATCTTAGGGGTAATTCAAGAATATTCATTCATTTACAGATCACCTAAGAGTGATTACACTGTTCCAGGTAGTTTCTGAGGATGTAAGAATAAAAAGAAGCTGACTTTGAATAGATTTAATCCAGTGGAGAGGAAGACATTCAAATTAAGAATTAAAATATTGTGTGATTTTTGCTATATTGAATACATGAACGTGATATGAGTGTTCAGGGAAGGGTTTACCAATTGACCACATAGCTTTGATACCCAGAGGAGAACTTGAAAAGAACTATGATATAACTGTGTATTCTTACCCATCAAAGACAGCCAGAAACATCCCTGTGGATATAATAATAATAATGTATTACAGCAGTAGAGATCACACTCCATGAGGACCTGTGAAGTATTTCAATAAGAGCGAGTAAGGAGGGGCTTATTATAGGATTTGCACTTATGTCAGGTGACTTGGGGGAAAGAATGGTTGCCATTTATCAGATAGTTAGGATTGCCAGACACTGTGCTGTTTGTTTTATTCTCTCCTTTCTTAGCTTGTCAGTTATACTTATTTTTTAACTTTTTGTTCTTTTTATTTTGAGGTATAGTTGATTTACAATATTATATTAGTTTCAGATATACAACATAGTGATTCAAATTTTTTATAGATTATGCTGCATTTATAGTTATTATAAAATATTGGCTATATTCCCTGTGTTGTACAATGTATCCTGGCAGCTTGTTTATTTTATGCATAGTAGCTTGTACCTTTTAATCCCCTACCCCTATCTTACACCTTCACCCTTCCCTCTCTCCTCTGGTAACAACTAGTTTGTTCTCCATATCTGTAAGTCTATTTTTTTGTTGTTGTTATAGTCATTAATTTGTTTTATTTTTTAGGTTCCACATATAAGTGTTAACATACAATAATTGACTTTCTCTGTCTGACTTATTTCACTAAGCATAATACCCTCCAGATCTATCCATGTTGTTGCAAATGGCAAAATGTCATTCTTTTTTATGACTGAGTAGTATTCCATTGTAAAAATAAACCACCTCTTTCTTATCCATTTATCTATTGATGGAAATTTAGTTTGCTTCCATATCTTAGCTATTGTATATAATGCTGCTATGAACATTGGGGTGCATGAATCTTTTCAAATTAGTGATTTTGTTTTCTTCAGATATATATCCAGGAATGGAATTGCTGTATCACATGATAATTCTATTTTTAGTTTATTGAAGTTCCTACATACTGTGTTCCATAGTAGCAGCACCAATTTACATTCCCACCAACAGTGTAAGAGGGTTCCCTTTTCTCCACATCCTATCCAACATTTGTTATTTGCAGAATTTTTGATGATAGCCATTCAGACAGGTGTGAGGTGATATCTCATTGTGGTTTTGATTTGCATCTCTCTGATGATAAGTGATGATGAGCATCTTTTCATGTGCCTGTTGGCCACCTGTATGTCTTCTTGGAAAAATATCTATTTAGGTCTACTTCCCATTTTTTTATTGGGTTGGTTTTTTTGTTTTGTTTTTTTGATATTGAGTTGTATGAGCAGTTTATATATTTTGGGTATTAAACCTTGATTGGTCATCATTTGAAAATATTTTCTCCTTTCAGTAGGTTGTCTTTTCATTTTGTCAGTGGTTTCCTTTGCTGGGCAAAAGCTCTTAAGTTTAATTAGGTCCCATTTCTTTATTTTTGTTTTTGTTTCCTTTGCCTTAGGAGACAGATCAAAAGAAATTTGCCATGACTTATGTCAAAGAATGTCTTGCCTATGTTTTCTTCTAGGAATTTTATGGTTTTCAGTCTTACTTTTTTTTTTTTTTTTGCGGTATGTGGGCCTCTCACTGCTGTGACCTCTCCTGTTGCGGAGCACAGGCTCCAGACGCACAGGCTCCAGACGCACAGGCTCAGTGGCCATGGCTCACTGGCCTAGTCACTCCATGGCATGTGGGATCTTCCCAGACTGGGGCACTAACTTGTGTCCCCTGCATCGGCAGGCAGACTCCCAACCACTGCGCCACCAGGGAAGCCCTCAGTCTTACATTTATGTCTTTAATCCATTTTGAGTTAATTTTTGTATATGCTGTGAGAAAAGGTACTCATTTCATTCTTTTACAAGTAGCTGTCCAGTTTCCCCAGCACTACTTATTAAAGAGAATGTGTTTTTTCCATTGTATATTCTTGCCTTTTTTATCATAGATTAATTGACCATAAGTTCATGGGTTTATTTCTGGGCTCTCTATTCTGTTCCATGATCTATGTGTCTGTTTTGTGCCAGTATCATACTGTTTTGATTACTGTAGCTTTTCAGTAGAATCTGAAGTTAGGGAACATGATTCCTCTGGCTGCTTTTCTTTCTCAAGATTGTTTTGGCTATTTGGGGTATCTTTGTGTTTCCATACAAATTTTAAAATTATTTCTTTTAGTTCTGTGTAAAAATGCCCTTGGTATTTTGATAGGAATTGCATTGAATCTATAGATTGCCTTTGGTAGTACAGTCATTTTAACAATATTGATTCTTCCAATCCATGAACATGGTACATCTTTCCATCTGTTTGTGTCATCTTCAATTTCTTTCATCAGTGTCTTACAATCTTCTGAGTACAGGTTTTTATCTCCTCAGGTACGTTTGTTCTTAAGTGTTTTAGTACTTTTAATGCAATTGTAAATAAGATTGTTTTCTTAATTTTTCTTTCTGATATTTTGTTGTTAGTATAGAAATGCAACAGAATTATGTATGTTAATTTTGAATCCTACAACTTTACCGAATTCACTGATAAGCTCTAGTAGTTTTCTGGTGACATCTTTAGGGTTTTCTATGTATAGCATTATGTCATCTGCAAACAGTTACAATTTCACTTTTTATTTTCCAATTTGGATAAGCAAGATAGGAACTGAGAGTCCATATAGTTTGCTGGAATTTACACAGCTAGTATGTGGCAACAATGTACCTAAAATCCAGGTCTCCTTATGCTTAGTCTTATACTGCTGTTTAATGCCATATCTCAAGTTCTAGTATAATATAGGTTGGAGATTTTGTCATGAAAAATTGATTGTACTCTGGGTTTGGTTTTATATATAGTTTTTTTAGTAAAGCTAAATAGAATCATTTATGGTTTGATAAAAGTTTTTGCCTTACTTAACAGGGTTTTTGCATGTTAAATGAATTCTGTTTTTCATTTCCTAATCCTAATGAAAATTTTATTTTTTGTATCAAGGTAGAGGAAATCAGGAGTGGTGCTATATATGACCTTTCCTTTTCCATGGTTTGGGAAAATTAGCAGCTGATAATTTTAAATGTTTTAATACAAGTATTTTCTACAACTTATTTTAATCAGATAAGAGTGATAACATGCAATTAAATATATCATGAAGAACCAAGAGGAGTGCCTAATTTTGTCATTTTCATCCACTTTGTACAACCTCAAAAGCTAAACATTTTATTCTTTATATGATTTCCTCATGCCTACATATTTCACTTCTTTTCCCCATGTATTTTCATGTTAGAATGTAGTTTCACACTTCTAAGTGAAGGAGTTAAGTGACTCACTTACTGTGTTAGGAGCTTATATTAGGGGAAAACAAAGTTCTCTTCTATGTTTCTTCTCACAATGAGCTCAACTTTCATTGCTAAATTCCAGTGAACATGACTTTTTAATAAATCACTATTTATATTTTAATAATTTTCTAAGTTAAAGATTCAAATCCTTCATTAAATTCAACTTTACTTCAGAAAAGTAAAAATTTTAAATGTTAACTTTTTTTTTCCTGTACACACAGGACTTTCCATTATATCATACAGTGATTGGTGCAAAATATTGTGTCCACTCTTTGTACTATTTCTTCTAAACTATAGCTGTCTTGCTCTATGTGGATATATGTGTAATTTTATTAATCAGAAACATATTATTTAAATATAATGACTGGCTAATATTAGGAATAAGTGTTCTGTGACAAAGAATGGAGAAATGTTTAGATACTTGGGTTACTGCTTAATTATAAAATATGTATGTGTTAAGTATTATACTAACACACAGGTTAATATAAAGACATTGTAAATGTTCCTTTTAAAAATAAATGTTAGAATAGTTTTTTAAAAGATAATTTTGGTTGTTAGGTATCTAAAGATCCACTCAGAAAAACTACGTATAAGAATCAATTTTGATAAATAGTTACTTGTGTTATTTTCTGAAATAACCTTTGTGTCAATAGTATTTTAGGTCCCTAAGTATATTACAGTCAAAATAATATTTTAAAATAATTAAAAATTGTGCAAAGTTCAAAATCACAGTATTTTTGGAATAGCAATTTGAACAAAAAAATTAATTTCTTGAAAGAGAAAATGATTTTATATTTATGTTAAATTTTATGTTCAGTATTTTAAATGTTTGTAAGTTAGATTTTATTCTGGCATAGTAGAATTATTAGCTCAAAAAATGAGAAATAAAAAAAAGAGCAGCAACTTATTATGTAGATGCATTTGTATTAAAGAAGTTGATCATTTGTTATAATGAGGCATTAAACAGAACTTGATGACTCTTTTAGAAAATAGAGCTTTACATTTAATATATAAACTTAATATATGAAATTTATAGTTAATAGACACTATAAGTTAATTCTGAGAAATTTATGCATTGTACTAAGATGGAATAAGTGTGTAATTATCTGAATGTAACTATTTTATGCATGAGAATATTACAACACATAGTAAATTTTCTTTACTATATAGAAATCAATAGAAAAAAATCAGTTAATTATTTTAATCTTTATACTTTATAAAAACAGTGTTCCATCTTTTCAATAACTTAAATTGCACAGACTTTTGAATTCCATAAATTTACGGTAAATTGTTTAGTGTGTATGAACCAACTATTTCCTAAGAACTGATAAATATTTCTTTGCTAGATTAAAATAATTTTCTGAAAGAAAAAAAAGTACTTAAAAATCATATATAAGCATTTCATAACACTGAGTTTATTACTCTCCACCACAAATAGATAATTTGAGTAATTACAGAAGAAATGATAATAAAATATAATGGGAAGAAATCTGGACAGAAAGAGAATCTACATTATATTAAAGCATTGCCAGTAATTTACCATGTAAACTGGACTTTTTTGTGTTTACTTAATAGCACTTTATTCTTTTGTGTATTACCTATTTATTTGCTTATCATATTTTTCCATACTAGTGTTTGCATTTTTTTCTTCTGATTATTAAAAATATTAAAGAATTTTTGCCTTCAATATATGTTTCTTTATAGAAATATAATTTCCATGTTCTGTAGTTCCTATTCCAAATGTAAATGCATATGAAAATGCAGAGCACATACTTGTTAGTATTTTATTTTAAATTTTAAATTCATATTTAATTTTATAGAGTTTTCTAAATATAATTATTTTATATAGATAGTTAAATGAATGTGTATGTTTTGAGAGCGAAGAGGTCTAGTTTGTGGCAGTTTAGATCATAAAGGCAAGTACATTATATAGAAAAAGATTGGTATTTTGTACAAAATATAGTACAAACGTACTGTGTAGTTCTAACACAAAAGGACACTGTCATTAAAATACGATTGTAAATGTTTTTATCTGGTGTAAGGTAGATGCTTTCACATAATTAACAGTATAAGCTGTAAAATAAAAATAAGAAACTATTGAAAAATTTTGTAGGATACAGTACTGATTTTGAGTTCTGAGAAAATCTTGTCAAAATGCACATAAACAGCTATTAAAGGCATAGCGGGCAATCACACAATAAAAGGTAAATGAGATAGGTTAAGTCAAACAGCAAGTATGCTGCATTCTCCACAAAGGTGCAGTATTGGGTACAGAATACTCTGGTCTTCTGACCCCCCACAAATACCATGGGACACTGCCCCATTTGTATCCTCCCTGGGATCCCTTCCCCACCAGCACTCCTGACTCAGGCAACTTCTCCAGTAGTTCATGGTAGGAGAAATTTTCAATCAGCCTGCCAGGAAAACAGAGTGAAAAGTTTTCTGTCATCCACTTAGATTTTCATCTTTTTTCATTATTATAACATGGTCATTATAATCTACAAATGATCACTATAATCTCATGGTACAGGCTTACAATGTATACCTTACAACACAGATATATTTAAATGAAACTTTCCTTCAGTATCTATGAAAGAACTTGGTGGTTTCCAGGGGCTAGGGAGTGAGGGAAAAGGGGAGTTGTTGGTCACCAAGCACAAACATACAGTTATAAGATGAATAAGTGCTAGGAATCTAATGTAGAGCATAGTGATTACAGGTAGTAATCTGTATTCTATACTTGAAAGTTGCTAAGAGGGTAAAATTTAAAGTTATTACTGCAAAACAGTTAAGGTAATTATGTGACATGAAGCAGGTGTTAGCTACCTCTACCATGGCAGTCATTTGCAGTACACAGGTGTATCAAATCAACAGGTTGTAAAACCTTAAACTTACATGATGTTATATGTCAATTATATCTCAGTAAAGCTGGAAAAAAATTCACCAAACCATAACCATAAAATAAATAAACATGCATATGTATAAATAACAATAATAATCAGAAACCTATATTTGAGGCCCCAATTCTTCCAAGCAAAACAAACAAACAAAATTAGTTACAATTTACCACGGCTAGTCTCTCAGTTTCTTCTGTTTGTAGGTGTAGTCATTTGCAGACAATACCCATGTCCTTCATTTTTATTCGGGTTGCATTTAGACACTGGAGACATTTTCAAACCTTTCTGTTTTGCCCCTTGTTCAGGTTTTTACCAGCTCCTGTACTGATGTTGCTTGTTCCACCTGGCCTTTGGTTGTGTGGCAGAAACTGAAACTAACGTCCCCAGCCCTGCCATGGACTTGAATCATGAGGACCTCTTACTTTGTGCCCTGCTCATTTCAAAACCAAACACCTTCCTGCACACCTACCTGGCAAATGCTTCTCTACCTGCCTCTGTAGGCCCCAGGGATGTCTGAGGCCTTTTGACACCACTTGCCAGCCTGGGATTAGAGAAACATGTGGTGCCCCAGCCGAACATGACCCATGCCCGTTCAAACTCTGGCTCTACTGGTTTGACTTGCACCCACCTGCCACCAGCAAGTCTCAGGTGTGTGGATAATTGCATTATTCCTCAGGGATACAGGCAGCATCCTAACATCAGTCTCGTCATCTGCATATTCTGTGGTTTAATGAGTTCATTTCTCTCATGGTAATAAAATTCTTCTTACATCACATCCTCTTCCCTCCTCTACTCTCTAGATTGTTTTTTCAATTTTAATATCGAGTTCATCATTCTTAGGTTGAATTTTCAATCCACTCTCTTTTGGATGGAAAACAAAACCTCTGCAAACCAAAGATGTTATTAAATTATGATAATGATTAAATCATCTAATTTTCCATGTAAATTAGACTACTTTCTTTCTAGATTGCACTTTTCTGCTACCTCTCTGACCAAATAAACTTCAGATTCAAACCTGTGTTACTGGTGAAAGGAGTAACAAGAAATACTTGGAATGAAAAATACACCAAACGCCATTTTAATAAAATTTTGCTTCTTATTTTTTCTATTCTACTAGTTATAAATAATCAGAGAGGTAACAATATATTACTTGCTGGATCAAAATGATATAAAAAGCCCTTAAAATACAGAATGAAAATGTCATTCCTCAGCCTAGCATTGTAAACCTTCTACAGTTTGCTCTTGCCCATATAGATTAAACTTCAGATATGTTTCTTTCATTCTACCCCGTGCCCAGCTCACCATGTGTGGGTTCTGCCTCCCTTGAATATTAGATTGTATTTTTGGGGGTCTTGGTCTTGAGCTAAGCATGTCACTTCATTTACAATCCCATTTCTGCAAATATGTTAGATATTTTATATTTCCTTTTTTAAAACCAGCTTTATCAAGGTATAATTGACATATAAAATTGTAATTTGTTTCTTTTCTGAAACTGTGTCAATTCTGCCACCTCCAAAGTCTCCAAATTCCTCTTGTTTGATTTAATCTCATTTATAATGTAATTTATACATCTGCTATAATATTACAAAATTCCTCATGTCAGTTTTTTTTTATGTATCTCTATCTCCCCTATTTAATTTTGAGCTCCAGAAAAAGTAGAAAATAAAACTTTTGTTTTTAAACTTTATATGCCTATATTATTGTTTAATAATAATTATAATATTTTTTAAACATCTTTATTGTACTATAATTGCTTTACAATGGTATGTTAGTTTCTGCTTTATAACGAAGTGAACATATACATATACATATGTTCCCATATCTCTTCCATCTTGCATCTCCCTCCCTCCCACCATCCCTATCCCACCCCACTAGGTGGTTACAAACCACCGAGCTGATCTCCCTGTGCTTTGCGGCTGCTTCCCACTAGCTATCTATTTTACGTTTGGTAGTGTATATATGTCCATGCCACTCTCTCACTTTGTCAAAGCTTACCCTTCCCCCTCCCCATATCCTCAAGTCCATTCTCTAGTAGGTCTGTGTCTTTATTCCGATTTTACCCCTAAGTTCTTCATGACCATTTTTTTTCTTATATTCCATACATATGTGTTAGCATATGGTATTTGTCTTTCTCTTTCTGACTTACTTCACTCTGTATGACAGACTCTAGGTCCATCCACCTCACTACAAATAACTCAATTTCCTTTCTTTTTATGGCTCAGTAATATTCCATTGTATATTTGTGCAACATCTTCTTTATTCATTCATCTGTTGATGGACACTTAGGTTGCTTCCATGTCCTGGCTATTGTAAATAGAGCTGCAATGAACATTTTGGTACATGACTCTTTTTGAATTATGGTTTTCTCAGGGTATATGCCCAGTAGTGGGATTGCTGGGTCGTATGGTAATTCTATTTTTAGTTTTTGAAGGAACCTCCATACTGTTCTCCATAGTGGCTGTATCAATTTACATTCCCACCAACAGTGCAAGAGTGTTTCCTTTTCTCCATACCCTCTCCAGCATTTATTGTTTGTAGATATTTTATGATGGCCATTCTGACCGGTGTGAGATGATATCTCAGTGTAGTTTTGGTTTGCATTTCTCAAATGATTAATGATGTTGAGCATTCTTTCATGTGTTTGTTGGCAGTCTGTATATCTTCTTTGGAGAAATGTCTATTTAGGTCTTCTGCCCATTTTTGGATTGGGTTGTTTATTTTTTTGTTATTGAGCTGCATGAGCTGCCTGTAAATTTTAGAGATTAATCCTTTGTCAGTTGATTCATTTGCAAATATTTTCTCCCATTCTGAGGGTTGTCTTTTGGTCTTGTTTATGGTTTCCTTTGCTGTGCAAAAGCTTTTAAGTTTCATTAGGTCCCATTTGTTTATTTTTGTTTTTATTTCCATTTCTCTAGGAGGTGAGTCAGAAAGGGTCTTGCTATGATTTATGTCATAGAGTGTTCTGCCTATGTTTTCCTCTAAGAGTTTGATAGTGTCTGGCCTTATATTTATGTCTTTAATCCATTTTTAGTTTATTTTTGTGAATGGTGTTAGGGAGTGCTCTAATTTCATACTTTTAAATGTACCTGTCCAGTTTTCCCAGCACCACTTATTGAAGAAGCTGTCTTTTCTCCACTGTATATTCTTGCGTCCTTCATCAAAGATAAGGTGACCATATGTGTGTGGGTTTATCTCTGGGGTTTCTCTCTTGTTCCATTGATCTATCTTTCTGTGTTTGTGCCAGTACCATACTGTCTTGATTACTGTAGCTTTGTAGTATAGTCTGAAGTCAGGGAGCCTGATTCCTCCAGCTCCATTTTTCATTCTCAAGATTGCTTTGGCTATTCGGGATCTTTTGTGTTTCCATACAAATTGTGAATTTTTTTGTTCTAGTTCTGTGAAAAATGCCAATGGTAGTTTGATAGGGATTGCACTGAATCTGTAGATTGCTTTGGGTAGTATAGTCATTTTCACAATGTAGATTCTTCCAATCCAAGAACATGGTATATCTCTCCAGCTATTTGTATCATCTTTAATTTATTTCATCAGTGTATTATAATGTTCTGCATACAGGTCTTTTGTCTCCTTAGGTAGGTTTATTCCTAGATATTTTATTCTTTTTGTTGCAGTGGTAAATGGGAGTGTTTTCTTAATTTCACTTTCAGATTTTTCATCATTCGTGTATAGGAATTTCAGAGATTTCTGTGCATTAATTTTGTTTCCTGCTACTTTACCAAATTCATTGATTAGCTCTAGTAGTTTTCTGGTAGCATCTTTAGGATTCTCTATGCATAGTATCATGTCAGCTGAAAACAGTGACAGCTTTACTTTTTCTTTTCCTATTTGGATTCCTTTTATTTCTTTTTCTTCTCTGATTGCTGTGGTTAAAACTTCCATAACTATGTTGAATAATAGTGGTGAGAGTGGGCAACCTTGTCTTGCTCCTGATATTAGTGAAAATGGTTTCAGTTTTTCACCATTGAGGATGATGTTGGCTGTGGGTTTGTCATATATGGCCTTTATTATGTTGAGGAAAGTTCTCTCTACGCCTACTTTCTGCAGGGTTTTTATCATAAATGGGTGTTGAATTTTCTCAAAAGCTTTCTCTGCATCTATTGAGATGATCATATAGTTTTTCTCCTTCAATTTGTTAATATGGTGTATCACGTTGATTGATTTGCGTATATTGAAGAATCCTTGCATTCCTGGAATAAACCCCACTTGATCATGGTGTATGATCCTTTTAATGTGCTGTTGGATTCTGTTTGCTAGTATTTTGTTGAGGATTTTTGCATCTATGTTCATCAGTGATATTGGCCTGTAGTTTTCTTTCTTTGTGACATCCTTGTCCGGTTTTGGGATCAAGGTGATGGTGGCCTCGTAGAATGAGTTTGGGAGTGTTCCTCCCTCTGCCATATTTTGGAAGAATTTGAGAAGGATAGGTGTTAACTCTTCTCTAAATGTTTGATGGAATTTGCCTGTGAAGCCATCTGGTCCTGGGCTTTTGTTTGTTGGAAGATTTTTAATCACAGTTTCAATTTCAGTGCTTGTGACTGGTCTGTTCATATTTTCTATTTCTTCCTGGTTAAGTCTCAGCAGGTTGTGCATTTCTAAGAATTTATAATATCATTTTTTGTGTGCCTATTTGATTTTTCCCCTAATGACTGACATGTATTATCTCATTTAATCTTTGAAATATCCTTGTAAAGTTGATAATATAATTATACCATTTTACAGATGATGAAAGAGAGACAGGTAAAATAAACAAGTTGCTGAACATTAAAATTATGTACAGTGGAGCTAGGATCTCTACCCAGGCAGTCTTATTCTAAGATATGTACTGCTAAATGATTTACTAAAATACTTGCTAATCAAATGCTTCTGTCACATAATGTCATAGTCCATTTTTGCATTAGTGAACTAGTGTATGTGTATATGGAAGCCTTTGTACAAGATATATTTAGCAAATCTAATTAGTTCAGGCACTGTGCTAGGAAGTCAGTACACAAAATAGTGAACTATTTATAATTTTGTAAACATTAAGATTCTAGCTGAGGGCATTAGACAGTGAAACAAGTAATTACAGTAGTGTGTGATTATAGGGAAATTATAGTTGTTTTTTTTTTCAGAATTATCTAAGAGAGAGAATTTCTTGGAGATAATTGACATTTATGCTAGGAACTGAACATTAAGAAGACACGTAGAGGAATTAATGTGGGATGGGTTTAAAAAAAAGAGTTTGAAGCAAAGAGAATATCTGGGTGAGATAAATCACAGCAATAAAGACTATGAAATGCTCTGAAAATTGAACAAAATTAGCTGGACTGGAGCAAAGATAATTGATTGAGTAAGCTGGTGATGAGGCAGGAGGAGAAAGGAAGAGACTTGAATGTAGAAAAGTGAAGAATGAGGTAAATGTTAAGATGTAACAATGAGAGACATAATTATATATTTTTTTATTTTTTTAATTGTGGTAAAATACTCAACATAAAATCTGGTTGGGGAAGCCAACTGTGAGAAAGGAATGACAAATGATCTTGGGCGGGAGAGGTGAGTATGTGTTTGAAAGGAAAATGAATGATGGCAGTTTATTCTGGAAGATTAAGTGTTCACAAAGCTAAGTAATTATGAATGGATATTAGAATTTGGAAGAATGGTGAGAAACTCTTTGTAGAGTATTGTGGGAGGAGTGAAAGAAATTGATATTGAAATTGAAGTCAGAGTCAAATTTTTAATAAGAATCTTTAAAATTTGTGTAAACTTCAGAAATTTGATTGTTTTTGTCTCTAAAATCAATGTAGAGGCATGTTTTTAGACTTTAATATTCTGTAACTGAACAATTTTAATTATATATAATATAAAATATAATATATATATATAAATATATATATAAATTATATATAATATAAATAAATATAATATAAATTATATATATTTATATTATATATATAAATATATATAATATAAATATAATTTAAATATATATATATAAATATAAAATATATTATGAATATTATATATATATGCATACATACACACATTGTTTGCAAGATCACTTTTCTATTTGTATTTCTCAGAATCTGGTCAAATAGACCAGGTTTTACATAAGATCACTATGTCTTAATCTTCCTATTTCTCTGTGCATGTGTATGTGTGTGTGCATCTTCATTTCTGTCTTTCTCTTACTTTTTCTCTTTTAACCAAGGTTACTGGCAGAAGTAAGAAATTGATATATAGCATCATCAATAACACCCTCATTGACTGAAGGTTCAGGTTTTCATTGTGGATAAGGAAAACTGCAGTATAAAGTACTATGCATGTGATATTTATCACAGAGTCTATGTCTTATTAGTCACACATTTTTCACTAGGAATTATCCTTCAAAAAATGCAGGCTATGTATTTTCAGTGGCTCCTCACCTTAAAAAACAAAACAAAAACAAAAATAAATAAAACAAGCAAAAACAAAACCTAAATCGCAAAAGGCACAGGATTTTCTCGACAAAGGAAATACAAAATCATGTGTAGAATCTAGGTTCCGATTCAGTAACTAGCATCTCTCATTACCTCTTCTCACCACGAACATTATTTTGCTGTTCATTATGACATAATGTCAAGGTGTAGGTTATAACTTGATGCTAGTTTTAAATATATCTTTTTGAGTATGTATCAAGTAAAAGAAAATGAGCAATCTTTTTCTCATATTTTCACACACACATACACACACACACACATGCTCCCCAGACAGAAGAAAACTATATTGCTTGCTATCTCTGTTCTTATGTTTGGATGCAAAAGAATGAGTCCTGAAAATAATTTACATAAAGTTATTGATACCAGTTTATCAGCCATAATATAACAACTGTGTTTCCCTTCAACTTTACATTAACTAAAACAAATTCATTTGGAAAATATTCCTAGTAAGTTTATATTGCATAACTGTCCATGAGCAGGGATTTCTCATTAGCAGGCCCACATTTACTCTCAGGTACTTTCATTTTCATATATAGCTTGATTGTAAATAGTTCCACTGATATTTTCATGGTTTCTCTTCTATTGTTATTCTTTACCACCTGAGTTGCTGGACCTCTGTGTTCTTCCTTCCATCCTTTTCACAAAGTAGCTTCCTCAGGTGTTTCACCAGGCCTATTCCTTATAGCCCACAATTCCCCTTCAGTTTTTGCCACAGACAAATT
The DNA here is from genome assembly GCF_000442215.2 of Lipotes vexillifer. Classification (NCBI taxonomy): domain Eukaryota; kingdom Metazoa; phylum Chordata; class Mammalia; order Artiodactyla; family Lipotidae; genus Lipotes; species Lipotes vexillifer. Next base: position 4,717,537 of record NW_006791822.1, on the reverse strand, counting down.
GATTGCTAATTCCATTATATAACACTCCTAAATATGAAGTATACTCATTTCCAATTCAATTTTATTTAACAAATTACACTCATTTTATTCTTATGCATTCCCACAAAGTTTTCCAATTTGCAATTATATTGCCAAATAATATAATGCATATCGAATGAGAATCTAAATACCTATGTATTTTTCCTTTCTGGAAAGTTTTCTAAAGCTAATATTTGGCTGTTGTTGTTTTTTGTTATTCCATAACAACAATTTGTTGTTATGATTAAATGACTAAGTCACTGTAGGTCACACTGAAACACAGAGAAGTAGAGAACTATCTCAGTCATGTAGTGAGTGACTAGTAATTTGTTATGGGTAACTATAACATCTCAAAGTGCATGACTTTCTCATTCACTGCCCTCACTAATTTAATTTTTAATTTTAAAAATTAAATTTTTATTTTAAATTTTATTACCTCAGTAGAAAAATCTGTTTTCTCCTCATCTGTTTATGATGTGATATTTCACTAGAGAAAATATTGTAAGTAAAATCAAAAATTGTAAATGTATATTATTTACCAGCCATGGCATTTTGAAAAATGCATTTACCCTCTCCAAGTTTCTGGAACTTCATGACTGAATAGCATATGATACTTATAAAATCACCAGATCTGTGTAATGATACCCGAGAGTAGATTATTTCAGTTTGCATAAGCAAATATGAAAATTATTTTGGATTCAGTAGCAAAACTCAATATTAAGCAACCAAAGCATGATACATTCTAAGAGCTCCATTGCTAGTGTTTATGCTAGAATACTCTATTGTTTACATTCAGAATCTTGATACTCTTTAAACATGATTGATTTATATTTTGCTCAATCAATATGTAGCTTGAGTTCTAAAACTGAATTTTTAATCGGTAGGCCAGTGATGCAGTATGAATAATTTACAATTTCCTGGGAAGCCAGTTAATATTACAGATGTTAGACCATACTGTCAAAGATTATGATGATTTAGTAGGGCTGGAGTGGGACTTAGATTTCTGTATTTGTAACAAGCTCCCCCAGACAATTGTGACACACAGTTTGAGAACCAGCACTCTGTGTGGACCATCTCATCTTCCTGAGGCTTTATTCCTAGTCCTCACGTAAAAGAGGTAGTATGATTCACTGACAGTCAGTGATTTTTAAAAAAATTCCTTAGCGATCTACAAAATTGATATAATACTAAAAAAGCACCCTGTAAAATATTTACAAATAAAAACCATTATTACTTTGTATTATTTTATATTTATAACATTTTTGTTTAAACTTTAATGTAGAACTTTCAAACTAAAAAGGAAAAACTTTGAAAATAGTTTGGTCAACTCAAAGATTTATTTTGATTGGTTGTCCATTCAAATTGGAGCTATTTTTGGAAGTTCTATATGTTCTTGGGATCAGAAAATATTTTAAAGTTGTTTTATTAATAATTAATATCTTATTAATGAAGATTATTAACATGAACAGATGGAATTTTTATGTCCTGATATAACAAACCTCACATTTACAAGAGCAATAGCAATGCAGCCCCTCCAGAATTAGAAGTCCTCCCCAGCTGTATGAGAACCATTTTTTTCAGCAGTATCAAAGTAAGGGTGAATAAAAACTTTCTGAGAATTGAAATTATTTAACAAACAATCAGTAAAATGTAATGTGGGGAAAACTGTGTGCAACACAAAAGAATAAACATGGTATGAGGCTAAGAATAATTTCATTTTCATACAAACATTGACTTTTCACATTTATGAAGTTATAAATTATTCCATTTAAAATTTATATTAAGATTTAAATAGAGAATAAAATCAAATTAATTAGAGACAAAGTATGAAGATCCCATTATCTGTGCATCATATTCTGCACATATCTCATTCTGGAATATTCTAGATTAAGTGCCAAGATACTGACATTGACACTCTGCACTCTGCTATAAACACGGAATTTGAATAAAATGTTTCCTGACATCGAGACAGCTTTAGGGTACTAGATTTGGTATAAGAACAGGAGTATAGTAGAAGAATGTTTGTTTTTATAGTATGCAAAATATGCAAACAGACATAATTCTACACACCATAGTGTGAAATAATGATCACATACAAATATTTGCCACAGGTAGCAGTTTATTCTCAATCAGGCAGTTTTACAAGTAGATGTAGAAAGTCATAAAATGAATAGGGATATAGGAAAGTAAATCAGATAAAGAATGACCTCCAAGTGTCCTAGAATTTATGGTAAGTTTCAATTCTTAGTCAAGCTCAGGAAAGCCAAACAGCTGAGAGAAACTGAGACGCCACTCTTAAAAGGCTCACACACAACTCACTCACACCAAGTCCCAGGGTAAATGCACCAGTTTGAAAAGCTCCTGGGTCTTAGAAGAAGGAGATTCATTGACTAATTTTAGGGCGTGTGCAATATCTTGTGGAACTTCCTCTGGGGACAGAAGCTTTGATGGGTGCCATTTCTTTTTTACTCTCCTTCTACCTACTTGGCCCTGTGCTGGCAGGTGCCATTTGCATCACTCTCCATCAACTTGGCTAACACCATGCATTGTGATCTGGCAACCTCCTGAAGACCAGCCCCACTCAAACTTCCTATCCTGCCAACCTCTCCAAAGCAGCTCCACTGTACCACAGCAGCCATGGCCCAACCATGACCAGAGGGCATATGCATCCCACCCAGGGATAACCCTGGAGCATCTGGCTCTGGTGACCTAGGGGGATTGTGTCATTAGTTCCCACAGAACACCTTCATTTTTTTAAAATCTTTTTTCTCTTGTAATCTTTATACACCAGGTTCTTATTAGCCATCAATTGTATACACATTAGTGTATACATGTCAATCCCAATCGCCCAATTCATCACACCACCATCCCCACCCACCGTGGCTTTCCCCCCTTGGTGTCCATACGTTTGATCTCTACATTTCTGTCTCAATTTCTGCCCTGTAAACCGGTTCATCTGTACCATTTCTCCAGGTTCCACACACATGCATTAATATACGATAATTGTTTTTCTCTTTCTGACTTACTTCACTCTATACGACAGTCTCCAGATCCATCCATGTCTCAACAAATTACCCAATTTCTTTCCTTTTTATGACTAATATTCCATTGTATATATGTACCACATCTTCTTTATCCATTCGTCTGTCAATGGGCATTTAAGTTGCTTCCATGACCTGGCTATTGTAAATAGTGCTGCAATGAACATTGGGGTGCATGTGTCTTTTTGAATTATGGTTTTCTCTGGGTATATGCCCAGTAGTGGGATTGCTGGGTCATATGGTAATTCTATTTTTAGTTTTTTAAGGAACCTCCATACTGTTCTCCATAGTGGCTGTATCAATTTACATTCCCACCAACAGTGCAAGAGGGTTCCCTTTTCTCCACACCCTCTCCAGCATTTGTTGTTTGTAGATTTTCTGATGATGCCCATTCTAACTGGTGTGAGGTGATACCTCATTGTAGTTTTGACTTGCATTTCTCTAATAATTCGTGATGTTGAGCAGCTTTTCATGTGCTTCTTGGCCATCTGTATGTCTTCTTTGGAGAAATGTCTATTTAGGTCTTCTGCCCATTTTTGGATTGGGGTTTTTTTTTTTTTAATATTAAGCTACATGAGCTTTTTATATATTTTGGAGATTAATCCTTTGTCCATTGATTCATTAGCAAATATTTTCTCCCATTCTGAGGGTTGTCTTTTTGTCTTGCTTATGGTTTCGTTTGCTGTGCAGAAGCTATTAAGTTTCATTAGGTCCCAATTGTTTATTTTTGTTTTTATTTCCATTACTCTAGGAGGTGGATCAAAAAAGATCCTGATGTGATTTATGTCAAAGGGTGTTCTTCCTGTTTTCCTCTAAGAATTTTATAGTGTCTGGTCTTACACTTAGGTCTTGAATCCATTTTGAGTTTATTTTTGTGTATGGTGTTAGGGAGTGTTCTAATTTCATTCTTTTACATGTAGCTGTCCAGTTGTCCCAGCACCACTTATTGAAGAGGCTGTCTTTTCTCCATTGTGTATCCTTGCCTCTTCTGTCATAGATTAGTTGACCATAGGTGCATGGGTTTATCTTTGTGTTTTCTATCTTGTTCCATTGATCTATGTTTCTGTTTTTGTGCCAGTACCATATTGTCTTGATTACTGTAGCTTTTTAGTATAGTCTGAAGTCAGGGAGTCTGATTCCTCCAGCTCTGTTTTTTTCCCTCAAGACTGCTTTGTCTATTCAGGAATTTTTGCGTCTAAATACAAATTTTGAGATTTTTTGTTCTAGTTTTGTAAAAAATGCCATTGGTAATTTGATAGGGATTGCACTGAATCTGTAGATTGCTTTGGGTAATATAGTCATTTTCACAATATTGATTTTTCCAATCCAACAACATGGTATATCTCTCCATCTGTTGGTATCATCTTTAATTTCTTTCATCAGTGTATTATAGTTTTCTGCAAACAGGTCTTTTGTCTTCCTAGGTACTCTCCATCTGTTTGTATCATCTTTAATTTCTTTCATCAGTGTCTTATAATTTTCTGCATACAGGTCTTTTGTCTCCTTAGGTAGGTTTATTCCTAGATATTTTATTCTTTTTGTTGCAATGGTAAATGGGAGTGTTTTCTTGATTTCACTTTCAGATTTTTCATCATTAGTGTATAGGAATGCAAGAGATTTCTGTGCATTAGTTTTATATACTGAAACTTTACCAAATTCATTGATTAGCTCTAGTAGTTTTCTGGTGACATCTTTAGGATTCTCTATGTATAGTATCATGTCATCTGCAAACAGTGACAGTTTTACTTCTTTTCCAAATTGGATTCCTTTTATTTCTTTTTCTCCTCTGATTACCATGGCTAGGACTTCCAAATCTATGTTAAATAATAGTGGTGAGAGTGGACATCCTTGTCTTGTTCCTGATCTTAGAGGAAGTGCTTTCAGTTTTTCACCATTGAGAATGATGTTTGCTGTGGGTTTGTCATATATGGCCTTTATTATGTTGAGGTAGGTTCCCTCTATGCCCACCTTCTGGAGAGTGTTTATCATAAATGGGTGTTGAATTTTGTCAAAAGCTTTCTCTGCATCTATTGAGATGATCATATGGTTTTTCTCCTTCAATATGTTAATATGGTTTATCACATTGATAGATTTGCGTATATTGAAGAATCCTTGCATCCCTGGGATAAAGCCCACTTGATCATGGTATATGATCCTTTTAATGTGTTGTTGGATTCTGTTTTCTAGTATTTGGTTGAGGTTTTTTGCATCTATATTCATCAGTGATATTGGTCTGTAATTTTCATTTTTTTTAGTATCTTTGTCTGGTTTTGGTATCAGGGTGATGGTGGCCTCATAGAATGAGTTTGGGTGTGTTCCTTCCTCTGCTATCTTGTGGAAGAGTTTGAGAAGGATAGGTGTTAGCTCTTCTCTAAATGTTTGATAGAATTCACCTGTGAAGCCATCTGGTCCTGGACTTTTGTTTGTTGGAAGATTTTTAATCACAGTTTCAATTTCATCCTTGTGATTGGTCTGTTCATATTTTCAATTTGTTCCTGATTCAGTCTTGGAAGGTTATGCCTTTCTAAGAATTTGTCCATTTCTTCCAGGTTGTCCATTTTATTGGCATAAAGTTGCTTGTAGTAGTGTCTTAGGATGCTTTGTATTTCTGCAGTGTCTGTTGTAACTTCTTTTTCATTTCTAATTTTATTGATTTGCGTCCTCTCCCTCTTTTTCTTGATGAGTCTGGCTAATGGTTTATCAATTTTGTTTCTCTTCTCAACGAACCAACTTTTGGTTGTATTGATCTCTGCTATTGTTTTCTTTGTTTCTATTTCATTTATTTCTGCTCTGATATTTATGATTTCTTTCCTTCTGCTAACTTTGAGTTTTGTTTGTTTGTTCTTCTTTCTCTACTTCCGTTAGGTGTAAGGTTAGATTGTTTATTTGAGATTTTTCTTGTTCCTTGAGGTAGGCTTGTATAGCTATAAACTTCCCTCTTAGAACTGCTTTTGTTGCATCCCATAGGTTTTGTATCATCGTGTTTCATTGTCATTTGTCTCTAGGTATTTTTTGATTTCCTCTTTGATTTCTTCTATGATCTCTTGGTTATTTAGTAACGTATTGTTCAGCCTCCATGTGTTTGTATGTTTTTTACGTTTTTTTCCCTGTAAGTCATTTCTAATCTCATAGCGTTGTGGTCAGAAAAGATGCTTGATATGATTTCAATTTTCTTAAATTTACTGAGGTTTGATTTGTGACCCAAGATGAGATCTATCCTGGAGAATGTTCCTTGCACACTTGAGAAGAAAGTGTAATCTGCTGTTTTGGGATGGAATGTCCTATAAATATCAATTAAATCTATCTGGTCTATTGTGTCATTTAAAGCTTCTGTTTCCTTATTTATTTTCATTTCGGATGATCTGTCCATTGGTGTAAGTGAGGTGTTAAAGTCCCCCACTATTATTGTTTTGCTCTGGATTTCCCCTTTTTTAGCTGTTAGCAGTTGCTTTATATATTCAGGTGCTCCTATGTTGGGTGCATATATATTTATAATTGTTATATCTTCTTCTTGGATTGATCCCTTGATCATTATGTAGTGTCCTTCCTTGTCTCTTGTAACATTCTTTATTTTAAAGTCTATTTCATCTCATATGAGTATTGCTACTCCAGCTTTCTTTTGACTTCCATTTGCACAGAATATCTTTTTCCATCCCCTCACTTTCAGTCTGTATGTGTCCCTAGGTCTGAAGTGGGTCTCTTGTAGACAGCATACATATGTGTCTTATTTCTGTATCCATTCAGCAAGCCTGTGTCTTTTGGTTGGAGCATTTAATCCATTCACGTTTAAGGTAATTATCGATATGTATGTTCCTATGACCATTTTCTTAATTGTTTTGGGTTTGTTTTTGTAGGTCATTTTCTTCTCTTGTGTTTCCCACTTAGGGAAGTTCCTTTAGCATTTGTTGTAGAGCTGGTTTGGTGGTGCTGAATTCTCTTAGCTTTTGCTTTTCTGTAAAGCTTTTGATTTCTCCATTGAATCTGAATGAGATCCTTGCCAGGTAGAGTAATCATGGTTGTAGGTTCTTCCCTTTCATCACTTTAAGTATATCATGCCACTCGCTTCTGGCTTGTAGAGTTTCTGCTGAGAAATCATCTGTTAACCTTATGGGAGTTCCCTTGTATGTTATTTGTCATTTTTCCCTTGCTGCTTTCAATAATTTTTCTTTGTCTTTAATTTTTGCCTATTTGATTACTATGTGTCTTGGTGTGTTTCTCCTTGGGTTTATCCTGTATGGGATTCTCTGAGATTCCTGGACTTGGGTGGCTATTTCCTTTCCCATGTTTGGGAAGTTTTTGACTATAATCTCTTCAAATATTTTTTCGTGTCCTTTCTCTCTCTTTTCTCCTTCTGGGACCCCTATAATGTGAATGTTATTGTGTTTAATGTTGTCCCAGAGGTCTCTGAAGCTGTCTTCATTTCTTTTCATTCTTTTTTCTTTATTCTGTTCCATAACAGTGAATGCCACCATTCTGTCTTCCAGGTCACTTATCCATTCTTCTGCCTAAGTTATTCTGCTATTGATTCCTTCTAGTGTAGTTTTCATTTCAGTTATTGTATTGTTCTTTAATTTTTCTAGGTCTTTGTTAAACATTTCTTTCATTTTCTTGGTCTTTGCCTCCATTCTTTTTCTGGTGTCCTGGATCATCTTCACTATCATTATTCTGAACTCTTTTTCTGGAAGGTTGCCTATCTCCACTTCATGTAATTGTTTTTCTGGGGTTTTATCTTGTTCCTTCTTCTGGTACATAGCCCTCTGCCTTTTCATCTTGTCTATCTTTCTCTGAATGTGGTTTTTGTTCCACAGGCTGCCGGATTTTAGTTCTTCTTGCTTATGCTATCTGGTCTCTGGTGGATGAGCCTATCTAAGAGGGTTGTGCAAGTTTTCTAATGGGAGGGACTGGTCCAGAGATATAATAGTAGACTTCTCCAGAGTAGTACCAGAAAACATGACAGTTTAATAATAACTTCAAAATGCTGAAAAATATATCAGCTCTCATTCAAAATTCACTTTTCATCACTTCCAACAAGGAATAACTCACATCTTCACAATCCTAGGTTCTGCATGGTTAGGAGTCCTGATCCCTCAAACTTCATTGACACTTCCACATCACTGAGGTATTATCCAGTAGAACATCACACTGAGGGTACTTCAGTATCCCAAGAGGAGTACAAAATAGGCAACCAACTCAGCTGATCTTGAGCCTGCTAGTGTTGGACAGTCTCCTGCAGAGGCAGGGGTGGTTGTGGCTCACAGTGAGGACAAGGACACTGGCAGTAGAAGTTCTAGGAAGTACTCCTTTGCATGAGCCCTCCCAGAGTCTGCCATTAGCCCCACCAAAGAGCCAAGTAGCAGGACACATTTTATGTAAGACCACTCTTTCAAGGTTGAGAGATGTAGTTAATATACTTAAGACATAAAAACAAACACAGAGAGTTTGGGAAAATGAAGAGACAAATGGTTACCTTCTAAATAAAAGAATAAGACAAAATCTCAGAAAAAGTACTAAATGAAACAAAAATAAGTAATTTACCTGGTAAATTGTTTATTGTTTTTGCTAATTATGCTTTTCTTTTTGTTATCCATTTCTTATATTTATAAATAGTTTGCATACAAAGATTGCATTTACATTTTTTAATTTTTATTCTGATTTTAGAAAGAAAAGCATTTTTTACTTGAATATATCAAATGTTCTAAAGATAAAAGATGTATCAAATGCTCCAAATTGCATATAAAGCAAATACATATAACATTTATCATTATATATATCATTATATATAAGAGGTAAAAATAAGTCTCAGACTAAATAAGAAGGAAAACTCTTTAAATAAATTATGTGAATTAAAGTTATTTTGGTATACATTGTCAAAAATAACCACAGAACTAAAAACAGTCATTCATTTACTTTAATCTCTTATAATATTTTTTAAAGAATCTTATATCTAATTTCAAAGCACTAACAACTTAAAAGAATTGTTTTCTGAATCATGGGGCTACAGCTAGTATCTTAGCATGGGTAGAAAAGCTAAATGGTATTTCATTTTCCCAAATTAATTTGAACTGTTTCTCAAACTAGAATTTCTGTTTCTTATTAAATATAATGCAGATATTTCAATAATTCCTTAAAGCCTGGGATGCAGGGGTGGAAGAGCCATGAGGCTCAGATAACCTTACACATACTCCTAACCTCCTGGTATGGCTTTCACCCTGCTCCTGAGGGTCTGCTTCTCCCCTGTGTTGCCCTGTATCCAATTTTCAACTATTTCTTTCATGAAATCCAGAGGAAATTTTTCCTTTTTCAAAATTCTGATTTAGCCTCTGTATGGGTATGTTTCTCTTTTTCTATAAGGACAAAGGTAAGGTTGCATACTGAATATGAAAGATCATAGCGAATCTGAAGGCTTGAGAACTCAGAGGAAAAAATGTAAGTTTATTTCTGTAGTTTGTGTCCAATGAGAACATGAGTAAAATTTAAAGTCCTTCATAGCGTTTAGTTTTCATGTAAGAAATATATGCTCATTTTAAAATAGCTCATTTAATTTTAAGCACTTGGAAAAAGTAATTTTTATCAGAGGAAAAAAAAGTCAGCTAAGCCAGAAAATAATGTATATTTATAAATTTCTTATGTCAAAGAGCATGGTTTTTAAAATGTTAAGCTCAAAACACATGTTTAACAAAAACTATTGCAAATTTTTGCTCTTATTATCTTATCTAGCCTCAACCTGAATGACTCAGAATAAACAATTTTGTTTGCTCTTTCTTCATCATAGGTGATCTTTACTTCCATGCTTTCTCAGCATTGGGAAATGTCTCTACAATCCATTTTAAAACAAATCAACATTTCCAGACTGGTCATTTTTACAAGTGGAAGAAATTTCACAAACTCATCGAAGGGAGAAATCTAGGGAAAGCCTGGGCTCTTCCCTAGAGGCCTTGGGAGAGTCTGTGTCCAGTCTCCTTCAGGTTGAAGATAGAATTCAAATCTTTGCATCTCTAGTGCTGAGGTCCCATCTTCTTGCTGACTGCCATCCTCTCTCAGTTATTTGAGGCCACCTGCTCTTCTCATCACATAGCCCTCTCCATCTTCAAACCAGCAATGGTACAAGTGTGTCTGACACTTCTCAATTCTGACTTCTCTACATCTTTTTTGCCTCCAGTTGGAGAAAATTCTGTTTTTAAGGGCTCGTGTGAAAGGTTGCACCATCTTTGATAAGTCAGGAAACCTCTCAGTTTTAAGGTAAATAACTAATTACAAGTTCCTTTTACCTTTTAACATATCATGTTCACACAGTGCAGGGATTGCATGGAGATATTTGAGTGACCATCCTGCCTACTACAGAATGCTATAATTCATTTTCAGAACCATTTTATGAATTGCTTTTATAACCTAAGTGAAGTCTTTAGTAATGATATTATCTTGTAATTTTATAAACAAAAAGTCTATATAGTGTTTCAAATGCCCCAATGAAGGCTTAAAAATAACATCTATACCATACTAATTACAATATTGTGTAATCTATTATAGAGTCAAATTTATATATGTTTATAGATATATGATTTTTATGTTTGCTAAGGATTTATATTCTCTAATATTATTTTTCTTTTCATAGATAATATTTTAGACTGCATGAAGTACATGATCACTCATGAAGAGCAAACCCTCTACCAGATGTTTATGGGTTGCCTTTCCTAGACAAGTTTACTTTTGAATTCTCCTCACTCATTCTGCTGTCTTAGGAAAACAACCCATGAAGCTTCCCACCTTCAAATATGTATCTCATGAGGAAACAAAAAATACATTTAAAAAATTCAATGACAAGCAAGCAACATTCTTAGTGATCTTAACAGCAATGTTAATAAATCTCAGGACTCCATCTTGCCTCTACCTTCTCCTGCTTCATTAAGATAATAACTTTAATTTTTCTTTGCCAAGATTAGCTGTTAGAAACACATCTTTCATCACAACTCAATATAGGCAAACACAAACACTCTCGCAAGTACCCACATCGCATATAAATGTAACTGAAACCCAAGTTTCAAAATGTAATTATTTTCCTACTTTTAACATGTGATGTACAGTCATATTTTTTCCTTCATTCTATTTTATGTCACTAAAAATTCTATTAGAACTGACTAAACTGATTTCATAACCTACTAACAAATAGGTAACAACCTATAGAAAAAAAACAATATTCTTGAAGAGACTCCAGGTTAAGATATATTTCCCTGTACTGCTCTCTTCTGAAACGAGGATTTCTCATAGTTCTCACAGGTATGGAATATGAAAATACACCTTACCTCTCAGAATTGGTGGCCTCTACTCTCTTCTGTTCTGAGCTAATCTTCCAAGATCATTTCTCTTTCCTAGTGTAGTAACACAAGCAGAGTTCCCTATTCTCTTTTTGCTAATCAATCACACACCAAAGGTTCTCAGTTCCCTAAAGACCTTACTTTCAAAGAAGGGGCTCTTTATTCCAGGTATCAATATATGGTAATGTAATGAGCTGTTTTATCACTGCAGACCATGAATCGCCATATTCTTTACTCTTAGTACAGTTTATTTGCACTGTCAGCAGCCCCAAATATGCTGATAACCTATTTCAAATTAACTTCGTTTCCCTCCGAACCTCTTGCCTGAAATTCTCTCTAAGGGCCCAATATTTATATGAGCCAGACACCTAGCCTCTTTAACTTACTTAGGAAAATGAAGTTACTAAAATGCAAAGTGGATGATTCAGAATCAAAAGGAAGATTTAACAACCTGGCTTAGAAAATGGGAAAGAACCAAGGGAAGCAGATTTACCCATACTCAAATCAATGCCATGCTAAAGAAGATGGTGACAGATGCCTTACCGCTGGCACCACTGCCGCTAGGTGGAGCCACAGCTGCTGGTCCTCAAGGAACCCTTCATTGACATGCTTCCTTGAATCCCTCCAGAGCCAATGACATCCCACGTACAAAGGAGTTCAGTTGCTGTGTATTAACAGACTGTGTGATGTTTATTTCATCTTAAACAGTTGATATTATCTCTGTACATGGATGCATAATCATTTGCATATTCTTTATTATAATTTTCTCTTCCTCCCTCTCACTTGTTTGAGACTCATTGTTTTCATGCTTGTCACAACTTTTCTTCAAAATGGAAGTAAGTACAAATAAACTGAAAGCATGGGAATGGGGCAGAGAAGTGAGCTGGCAGAGCAGGATGCTTCACTTCAGGCACATTTTCAACAATTCTGCTATAAACTCATCTTCCATATACTTAGGATTCCACATTTTCTGGTGACACCTCAGATTTCATATGTTTATGTGATTTGGCAAGTTAGCATTTAAATATTTCCCTTCTCTCCTAAATGTGATCAAGGATAAAAGGCAAATGCCTCTTACTGTCTTTTCTTCCATTTTGTCACAGCCAGCGTGCAGACTGTTTCTTGTCATTCCCACCTTTTCTGCATTTTTTGTTACTTACCCTGGAAAAGTGTGTTGAATAATATTTGCCAGAATATCCTGCCAGCTGGTTTCCAGTTAGGATGCTGTCAAAGAGAGATTTCACACGAGCTTTGGAAGGAAGGAAGGAAGAAGCCGTTTGTTCTCCTCTGGCAGTGGCAGACAGCTGTGCAGGCTGACGGCAGACAGCAGATGTGCGGTTTGCAGTAGTTTCAGGCATTCACTGGTGAATCACCCGCTGTGTGCTCCAGTCAACCGGGATCATTTGCAGCATTTTTCTTTGATTGATGCATGCAAGAAACTGAACATCATTAACAATGTCACCCTCAAATATGATCAATAATATGAATAATAAACTGTTAAACATCCATTATTCAACTTGACAATAGACTAGCTAATTTCTTCTCAAAGGTTTAACATAGTTGACTTAGACTTTGACAAATTATTAAATAAAATAATTTAATTCTATTGATATATATTCTTAATCTAAACAGTAAACATTATCCCATGTGTAATATAAGATCAAGTATTTTTAAAGAATGTATAGCATTCTGACACATTCTTTAGTATCAACTTAAAATTTTCAATTTGGTAATCTTTCAGTGGGTAAAATACAGAATGTTAGAGTTCCAGTGTTAGTTGAAATTCAAATAATGTTAATGTGAACTAAGATCACCAGCAATTTAAAATCAATGCAGAACAATAACCTCCCAAATTTATTATTTGGAAAATATATTTTTCAATATGCTTAGTTAATATTTATGAAAATACATTTGTGATTGTCAGCTTATAAATGTTATGATGAAGGAAAATTTATAATTTATCTCAAGTCTATGAATATTTAGTTAAAAGTGCTGAGCGAGCAACCACTGTGATTAATGTTAGGTTTAGATAAGACAATCTCTTTTTAAACAAAAATTAGAACATAGTCATATTTTCAGCTACAGTGGACTTTAATTCAGAATCTCTGCAAGAGGTGATTTAAAGAAAAGTAGCCTCAAACTTTGCTGCTGTTGCATGCTTCTGTCATGTTAAAGAGAGACTTTATCAAATTTTTCTCTTCTCTTTCTGTATGTTTCTCTAAATTTTATTTTATATTAGAGTGTAGTTGATTTACCATGTTGTGTTAGTTTCAGGTGTACAGCAAACTGATTCATTTATACATATACATATACCCATTCTTTTTCAGATTCCTTTCCCATATAGGTTATTACAGAATATTGAGTAGAGTTCCCTATGCTATACAGTAGATCTTTGTTGACTATTTTTTTTTTATTTAACATCTTTATTGGAGTATAATTGCTTTAAAATGTTTTGTCAGTTTCTGCTGTATAACAAAGTGAATCAGCTGTATGTATACATATATCCCCATATCCCCTCCCTCTTGCGTCTCCCTCCTACCCTCCCTATCCCATCTCTCTAGGTGGTCACAAAGTACTGAGCTGATCTCCCTGTGTTATGCAGCTGCTTCCCACTAGCTATCTGTTTTACATTTGGTAGTGTATATATGTCAATGTTACTCTCTCACTTGGTCCCAGTTTACCCTTCCCCTCCCTGTGTCCTCAAGTCCATCCTCTATGTCTGTGTCTTTATTCCTGTCCTGCCCCTAGGCTCATCAGAACTTTTTTTTTTTTTTTTTTAGATTCCATATATATGTGTTTTGACTATCTGTTTTATATACAGCAGTGTGTATTTGTTAATCCCAAACTCCTAATTTATCCCTCCTCCCACCTTTCCCCTTTGGCAACCATAAGTTTGTGATTCTGTTTCTGTTTTGTAAATAATTTCATTTGTATCATTTTTTTAGATTCCACATATAAGTGATATAATATGGCATTTATCTTTCTCTGATTTACTTAGTATGATAATCTCTAGGTCCATCCATGTTGCTGCAAATGGCATTATTTCATTCATTTTTATGGCTGAGTAATATTCCATTGTATATATGTACCACATCTTTTTAATCAATTCCTCTGTCAGTCGACATTTAGGTTGCTTCCATGTCTTGGCTATTGTAAACAGCACTGCAGTGAACATTGGGGTACATGTATCTTTTTGAACCATGGTTTTCTCTGGATATATGCCCAGGAGTGGGATTGCTAGATCATATGGTAGCTCTTTTTTTAGTTTTTTAAGGAACCTCCATACTGTTCTCCATAATGAATGTACCTATTTACATTCTTACCAACAGTGTAGGAGGGTTCCCTTTTTTCCACACCCTCTCCAGCATTTGTTATTTGTAGACTTTTTGATGATGGCCATTCAAACTGGTGTGAGGTGATATCTCATGGTAGTTTTGATTTGCATTTCTCTAATAATTAGCGATGTTGAGCAGCTTTTCATGTGCTTTTTAGCCATCTGTATGTCTCCTTTTGAGAAGTGTCTATTTAGACCTCCTGGCCTAAACATATCCTTTAGATTTAACCTTGTAAATGAATGTGTCTATTTCCATACATGAAACTTAATTTCATATTATATATACAAAGTTCCTCTTATTTCTTCAGTCATTGTTTTACCCACCTGTGGCTCAATACCATACAACACCGCAGATGCTCTGTCCCAAAGCACAGTTTTGATCAGATTTCATGACTTCATCTGACTGATCGAATAATAAATTCCTTTCTGTTTTGGGTTTTTTTTTTTTTTTTTAAATCAACGCCCTTTATAACTGTGAGACAACATATATTTTCAGCCTTTTCTGCTTTTCTCCTCCTGTGTGCTCTGTCTCCTATTGTCCAGTCAAACAGGACTAATATTTACATCTCCCCCAAACCATGCACTGGGCTTTGTTTGCTTGTTTTGCCTCCATGTGTTTAACTCCTACCTCTTCTGGGATTGCTGATCCACTCATCTGAAGCAATCAAAATCAGTATTGACATTTTTTCAATACTTCCCTCAAATATTACTTCCTTCTCAAAGTTTCCCCTAAATTATTCTCTTTCTCCTTGAAGTCTGTAGGATGGGTATGTCAATCTTTCCTCTGTCAATTCATTTA
Source organism: Lipotes vexillifer (assembly GCF_000442215.2). Taxonomy (NCBI): domain Eukaryota; kingdom Metazoa; phylum Chordata; class Mammalia; order Artiodactyla; family Lipotidae; genus Lipotes; species Lipotes vexillifer. Next base: position 4,702,033 of record NW_006791822.1, on the reverse strand, counting down.
CTTTAACTTTTTTAGGGTGATTTCATTTCATTTCATATTAAAGATGTTCATTAATATTATACTGAGAGACTTTGTGACCTACAAAAAATAGTAGATGCCTTGGATAAAATAATATTTAAGTGTTTGTAAAATTTAATGCACTTCAGAGAATTATCCTTTTAGTTGTGAATCATGGTAATTATTCTTGTTTTAAATCTAGTAATGAAAACAAATAAATGTATCTCTAGTACGTGCACATGGAAATAAAAATAATTGGTCTCCAAAGCACAGACACAATTGTCTCACATTTATAGCACAACTATATCTTGAGGCTCCATAAGCCAGAGAATACCTACAGAACAAAACAAAGATAGATATTAAAATCAAACCATAGTTATAAGCTTTTTCACCCCTGGCTTGGTCCTATTTTTTTTTTTCTATTTAAATGAATATAACTGAGATGGTTCAAATCACTTACATGTGGAAATTACATCTGTCATGCCTTTCTCTCCTTGCTCCTTGCATGTAGTCAGGTATCACACTTATTTTTGTTACTTCTGTAATGAATTGTGGAAACTTCATTTTGGAGCTTTTGCTTAAATGTGCACCATGCCTTTGGCTGAGTACAAAAATAAGACCCCTACATGAAAAAATAGCAAAAAGGCTGCTTTGGGGTGAAAAAATAGAAAATGGCATCTTTTCTTCCAATAAATGCTTTCTGACAGCAGGGCTCATCGCTTGGTGAGTGGAGGATCAGCTGCATTCCATCCCTTACTTGCCTTCATCCAGGTACCTTGAGCAGACTGCAACTTGAACGACTACACATGGCAGTTGTGTTTAACAGAGGCCCACCTTCCCATCCCTGTTGTTATTCTTCAAGCTTACTGCTGTAATAGAGTTGTCACTGCTGTTGGAGTAGCTTTACTCTCAACCTCTGAATTATCACTCTAATGCACAGCTTGTTTTCTTCCTTTCTTTTTTTTTTTTTTTTTTT
>NW_006791822.1:4665985-4700936 GCF_000442215.2 Lipotes vexillifer | reverse complement strand
GTGTCCCCTGCATCGGCAGGCGGACTCTCAACCACTGCGCCACCAGGGAAGCCCTGTTTTCTTCCTTTCAATACAAGATGTTATGGTTATGGTGCTCAGATATCTTTGACAGGGCCAAATTAGTTTTACTTCATCATTCCTTTTGTTTCATTCTCCGTCTGCTTCCCTTTTCCTGCATTTTACTGCCTTCCCTTTCTTTATTCCATCCTTTATTTATTTTAGCAAATGTTCTAATCTCAAAATTATTTTTAGTTTTCAAACATATACTTTGAAAATATTTTTTAAAGCCAAGTCCATTCATCACATTTCTACATGTTATTAGCAGCTCTGAGACAGTCTGAGGGCCTGTGACTTGTTTGTGTGACTTACAAATTCTCTCCATTGAGAGCTTAGTGAGGCATGTATGATGGATTTCTTACTGATTTTCAAGTAGAGAGGACTTGTTTTTCTTTCCCCAAATTAAATCCCTAGATCTCTGCTGTCTAATACAGTAGCTAGTAGCAGCATACCATATTTAAATTAATTCAAATAGCATTAAATTGAATTAAATTTAAATTATTCAGTCACACTGCTCTTGTTTCAAGTGCTCAGGACAGTACAGATCCAGAAAATTTCCATCTTTGCAAAGAGTTCTATTGGACAGCTCTGCTGTAGCACATAATTTACAAAGCCTACATATGTTTTCAACTACATTTCTTCACACAATGATCATGCAATACTGTTTTTGGAGCTAACCTTTTTAGTGTTGCATCATATATGATTCATGAGCTGATGATGAAAACAGTCATTAAATAATGATTTATTGCTTTTTGTAGAAGTGAGTTCGCTCTTTTTTACCACCACCCAGGAGAAAGATTATGTGAATTTCAGTGATCTGATATCAATATAACTTTAGATAAGGGCAAATAACCTCTTTATAATTTAGCAATTATAAAAGTTATGAGTTAATTGCTATCGAGAGGGAAAGTGAGGAAGACAGCAGTTGGATACAGATAGCTTTAAAAAGCTTTGTTTGAGGAATTCCCTGGTGGCCCAGTGGTTAGGATTCAGTGCTCTCACTGCTGGGGCCCTGGGTCTGATCCCTGGTCAGGAAACTAAATTCTGCAAGCCCTGTACTGCAGTTAAAGAAAAAAAAAAAAAACTTTCTTTGAATCTAGTCAATGAAAATTGTTATTTCCTTCTATGTAGATGTACTACATTATCTCAAATGTATATAATAGAATATACTATGTACCAGCACAGCAGATGCAGCCTATGACAAATTATTTTGATTATATGTTAAGTAGGACTTGATCAATTTAGAGCTAACATGTATAACAGGTAATCATTCACAGAAAAGTTTAACATAAATTATTTCATTGTATTCTCACAAAAATGTATCGTAATTTTATCTTTGTTTGCATATGGAAACTGAAGTTCAGATTGTAATATGAAGGCAATCAAACATAGAACTTCTTTGCAAGTCCATACTGCTTTCTACTATTTTAATAATATTATCCATTTCTTTGAATAGCTTTATTATTTTATTGACTTAAATTATTCTTGGTCATAACAAAAGAACATACAGTATATTGAAATATGTTTTTGTATAGCACAGTGTTTGCAAAATAAGAAGAAAATTTTGTTCAGTACTTGATTACCAATGAAGACAAGACAGTCAAATAATCTTTTTTTTTTTTGCGGTATGCGAGCCTCACACTGTTGTGGCCTCTCCCGTTGCGGAGCACAGGCTCTGGATGCGCAGGCTCAGCGGCCATGGCTCACGGGCCCAGCCGCTCCGTGGCTCCCGAACCGGGGTACGAACCCATGTCCCCTGCATCGGCAGGCAGACTCTCAACCACTGCACCACCAGGGAAGCCCTCAAATAATCTTATATCATAGAATTTTTCATAAATTGATGCATAAATCATTCATTCTTTCATTAAGCAACTGAAAAATTGTTTTCTATGTACTAATCTAGGGTTTGGACATAAAAATGTTATTGGTTTACTACCATTGACCCCCAACAAGGTATTCCTCAGTATAGAAAAAGACATTTACTAGGCAGATACAAACAATGGAGTAGTATGATTCTGCCATGCTATGGACAGAAGAAATTTATGCTGAGTAGGAAGTAGTGTGGTGAACATGTAAAAAGATTTCCTTGAAGGATCAACAAAGGATCTCACACTTAGCCATTGAATTTTAGGGAGATAGTGCAATAGATACTAGAGCTAAATCAAGAATCTTTGAGATGTTCATAACTGCATTTTTTTAATAAACAGTGAAGGTGCTAATTAACTTATCTAAAATTGGTAGCTTAAAAATAAAACATTTTGATAGAAGGTGATAGGAAATGACACTAGAGAGGCAGGCATATCACCTCATAAAAATTTTCTGCATGGAAGCTAAGGAAAACCTTCAGTTAGCACAAAACCATTGGAGAATTTCTTATAGGAGAGTGATTTTATAATATTGATGTTTTAGATATGTTATTCTAGGACTGTATTTAGAAAGATTTTGGAAAACTATATTGGACTAGAATTGTTGGGATTCAATTTAAAGACTTTGGAAGCTACTTCTTTTATCTAAGAATTAGCACAGATGCTGACAAGGAGAAACTATTCTATTTTAAAAGATACTTAGAGTGTATCTTCGGAAGTTTTCAGAGTTGTTTAATTCAATTGTGGATATTGGTTTATAGTTTATGGACTTGCACAATCATGTCAACATATTTTCTGTCCCGAGGAGCAGCAAATTCTATTCAAAGTGGCTTAAACGATGAGGAAAATTGTCACACAGACTATGTCTCAAGGGATGACAATTGGTTAATTCAGTGACTCAATAAAATCAAGTGCTCTGGTTCTTTTCATTTTGTTTTCTCTGCAATTTTTGGTTGTTAACTTTACCCTTAGGCTAGCTGTCTTCAAGGTCACAGCATCTTCCAACATTTCTTGATACGACATTCATAAAAGAAAAGGGGAAGATAGTTTGGCATGTCTTCTTCAAACAAAGAAAATCTTTCTTATACATCTTCCAACAGATTTTTTCCTCCTGTCTCATTAGCAAGAATTGGTTCATTTGTCCAGAGAGGGAAATGCCATTACTGTGACTGGGGAGATCAGTTAGGATCTACCCCCTGATGGATACTCTTTTTTGTCATTTATAGATGTGATGTCTAGAAATATTGTTCCACAGATCAATGATGCTCTTTTTATTTTTAAAAATTATTTTCCCCTATATGTCCCATTTTGTATCTTTTATATTGTTCTTTCTTTAAGTTCACTGGTTTTTACTCCTGCAATGTGTAATTTGCCTATTAGGCAAATTATCCATATCCAGATTATCAAAATTATCATATCTAGTGTATTTTTCCTCTTGGATGCTATGGCATTTATATCTAAAAGTTTAAATAGAGTCTTTCTTTATTCTCCATGTCTCTACTTAACTTTTTGAGCATATGGGATGATAATAAAAACAGTTTTAGTAGTTTTACCTGCTACTTCTAACATCCATCCAAGTTCCATGTTGGTTTTTATAGAATAATTATTCTCTTTATTATGGGCAAGATTATTCTGACTCTTTGCATGCTAGAAAAATTTTGGTTGGATGGCAAACATTGTGAAGTTTGTCTTGTTGGGTGTTGTATATTTTTGTTTTTCTATAAAATATCCTTTTGCTTTGTTCTTCAGTGAAGTTAGATACTTGAGAACAGTTTGATCCTTCAGGTCTTCCTTTTTCTCTTTTTCTTTTTATTTCCTTAATGTAGATTTGGGACGTTGCTCAATCTAGAGCTAACTATTCTCAACTACTGAGGTAAGACCTTTCTAAGGACTCTGCCCAATGCCCCACGGATTACAATGTTTTCTAGCCTGGCTTGTGGGTGGGAGTGTGGGAGTACAGGTGCTTGTTACCTTAAATTATTTGGAGTGGTGCTTCCCCAGGCCTCAAGTAGTTTCCTCCCATGCAAGATAAATACTCTCCTGAATACTCTAGAGGGACCGGCAGATCTCTCTCTGTACAGCTCTCATCTCTCTGATACTTTACCCTGCAAACTCTAGCTGTCTTGGTTTCCTTGGACTTTCAACTCTAGCTCCTCAACTCAAGGAGTTCTCAGGGCTCAACATCAATTCCTCGTCCCAGTATGAGAGCCTGGAAACTCCCTCAAGACAGTAAAGGTAATTTTAGGGTACACCTCTTTTGTCTCCTGCCTCTCAAGGACCAATGTCCTTCATTGCCTGATATACAATGTCTTGAAGACACTGATATATATATATATATATATATAAAATATAGATATATTTAATTTTATTGTGTTTTTTTTCAGGCAGAGGGGAGGGCAGGTAAATTCATCCCTTGTAACTCCCTCTTTACCAAAAGCAGAGTCTTCCATACTCCATATCTTCTTAAATACTTTTCTATTTCCCATAGCATTTATTGTTTTGGGAGCCTCCGAGAGAGGTGGAAATTATGATTATAATTTCCACCTCTCTAGTTTTAGTTTTTACATTCATTTCTAGAACTTCTATTTATTTTATTTTTGTGCTTTCCAGTTCTCTGGGAAAGTTTGCAAACTCACCCTTTAGTTGCTCAAATATATTATGCATATATAATTTAAAAGTCTGTGTGTGTGATAACTCCGCTACATGAAGAGACAATTTATAGCATCTCTTTGAATTCTGGTCATGGTGTCTACTCTTGTTGAGTGCCTGCTGAGATTGATTAAATGATGTACAGTGAATATGAACATTTGTAAACATTATCTGTGGCCTAGAATGATGTACTATTAGGTTTGCTTCTTGTGGACACTTAGTGTATTAGCAGCCTCAGACCACTTAATAAAGTTCAGGGATCCAAATATTTTAAAGTTGGGACTCACCCCCTGCCAGGGCCAATTTATTTCAAGTTTATATTTATATCTAGAAGTAGAAGAATACCTTTTGGGGTATCAATGAAAAGCCTGTAACATTGACTAGGAAACCCCTATTTGGAAGTCCTAAACTAAAATTTCAGTTCCTTTAGCCCAGTAGTTCTTTTTTTTTTTTTTTGCGGTACGCGGGCCTCTCACTGTTGTGGCCTCTCCCGTTGAGGAGCACAGGCTCCGGACGCGCAGGCTCAGCGGCCATGGCTCACGGGCCCAGCCGCTCCGCGGCATGTGGGATCTTCCCGGACCGTGGCACGAACCCGTGTCCCCTGCATCGGCAGGCGGACTCTCAACCACTGCGCCACCAGGGAAGCCCCCAGTAGTTCTTTATTAGGCACTTTTTTTTTTTTTCTTGGTCAGAGGAGATATTTGGTATTACCTGGGGACAATTTGGTTGTCATACCTTGGAAGAGGAAGGTTGTTGCTACTGGCATCTAGAGCGTAGAGATCACAGATGCTGTTATACATTCTACAATGCACAGGACAGCTCCCACAACAGAGTTATCCAGTATAAAATTTTAATAGTGAAAAACCCTTCCTAGCCCTAGGAGACTGTGAAAAGTTCAGTTCAGCTTCAAAGCTTCTCAGTTGCTTCTCTTTGAAACAGCAGAAGGGTACAGGGAAAAGCAACCCTGAATGCCATACTCACAGCTCTGGTTTTTCTTATTATTTTGATTCTTGTCCATAATTCTTTTCTGCCTTCTTAAGCCTCCAAAGTCTTAGACCTGATGAGTTTTTTTCTTTGTCTTTTTTTTAGATTCTCAAATTATTCTCAGTAGGAGAACACCACTAGACAATAATATTTTTCCTATGTATTAAAATACACCACTTTCTATATTTCTATTCAAATGTGCTTTAAAATTTTGAAATATTTTAACAGTTTTTTCTTTTGAAATAATTTGACACTAGATGTACACTGGATGTCAAATTATTTCAAACCAAACCAAAAATTGTATAAAAAGTATATTAATCCAAAACATCATATTTTTCATTTTAGCACATTTTTTCATTTCTACTTTTTCATTGTTACCTTAACATTTGGAGCAAAATTATCCTGTTTCCAATATAAAGCATTTTTCCCCATGGTTAAAAAAATGGTATAAAAACCTTAAAATTTCACAGAGATCTGTTACTTAATGCGAATATATTAAGTACCGCATTTTAAATTTATTACAAAAATGCTCTGAGAGAAAATAAATATCTGTTAGTGGCATATACCAGTCACTATGTATGAAGTGACTTTATTGCTGTATTTTACAAGACATAAATAACTTTCATCTAGCTAGCTCAGAGCTGCATGTATTATAGCTGACATATAATTGACAGAAGTAATTCTCCTCTCTCTAAAGCACTAAATGCTACAAGCATCTTCAAGCATGGATCCATTTTTTTGGTCATGTATGATTTATTCATTAATCCTGATTTTTTTTAGTAACTGTCAGCATGACTGTGAGATTAATATCAGTGTAATATTTTGTTTACTATTTAATCTCCATTTCCCCTAGAATTTTAATACCTACACTGCTACTTATTACTCTAGTGGCACATTAAATGTGAAAGAAAAGCTGTTTTGTGTTGGTGTCAAGTATTCTCATCAGGGAGCTGCTGGGTTTATTGAGTCATGGAGCTTCACAGTAACACAACATTTGATTTATTTCATTGTTTTCAACAAAATTGAAATAGTGAAAAATATTAATAAGTACTGTTAAAACTGCTTATATTTATATACTACTTTACAGATTATAAGAGCACTTCAATTCACACATCACTGATTTTCCTAACAATGTACCAAATAGCAAAATTTTTAAAGAGTTTTAAAATTTACTGTACCTCTTCCAAAAAAAAAAAATTTACTGTACCTCTTCCAAACACAGGGGTCAAGTAGTAAGTTCTCTCCATGGTAAGACATTGATTCTAACAGTCTGCATTTTTAAACCAGAACTTCTGAAAAGAGTGTAAAATAAATTATAAATACACACACACACACACACTCACACACACACACACAAATAATATCCAATCAGGAAATGAACTCATGGCTTCTGTTTAAACATGTGACCTTGTTAAAATATTCAAGTGCCATTTTTAAAAAATATTTATGCTCATTTCTTTTCTTCATCATCATCATTTTCCCTAAAAGTTGACATTTAATAAGTGCCCATTTTGTTCTAAGCACTTTTATATTTTCTCTTTAGCAAGTATTATGATTTCCATTTTATGGGTGGGGTGCCTCAGAGGGATTATGTTATTTGTCCCAAGACAAAGGAAGAGTAAAGAGAAGAGCTGAGATTCAGTAGAAGCCTAAGCCCTAAGGCCACATTCTTACCACCTGGCAGAATCATGCAGCTTGTACTGTGTAGATGATCAAAAGGGAGACATTTTTGACCTCTAAGTGCAAAGCCCAGAAATTAAAGAGACAAAAGGAAAGTTTCCTTCCCCTCTTTTTCAAACCTAGCTGTGCTTCAAGACATGAGTAGCTAGGTAAATGCATGTGGATGTAAGTAAATATCAAGACTAATTCATTGTCCTTTGGAGAATACAGTTTCTTTTTCACTTTGAATGTTAAAAATTATGACAATTTTTCCATAATTAGAAATACATCATAAACTTACATGAACAATATACATCAACATGATGTTAATCACAAAGAAAAAATAATAAATTTAGAAGGGGGGAACGTGTCAGATATCACATTAACCAAGGTGGACGTAAAATATATTTTCATAATTACTCTTTTAATGTTTATTTGTTTTTACAGTTTCTACCATCTGTGTAATTCTGCGTCAGTTTTGATTTTCTCCTCATTAGATTTTCTATTTTTCCTCCTCCTTTTCATATCTGGTCATTTTGGGAGGTATCAGAAATTGTGAATTTTACCTTGATCCTTACTAAATCTTTTTATATTACTATGTTCTTGAACTTCGTTCTGGGATACATTTAAGCATTTTGGAAACAGTTTTACCTTTTGAATCTTGCTCTTAAACTTTGTTAGGCTGGATTAGAACTATGTTTACTCTAGGATTAATTTTTCTCTCACTTTTGTGGCAAGATCCTGCTTAATACTGTAACCAATGCCCTCCTAATTATAAAGCTTTCTACTTTGGTTATTAAGAACGTGTGTTATGGGCTTCCCTGGTGGCGCAGTGGTTGAGAGTCCACCTGCCGATGCAGGGGGACACGGGTTCGTGCCCCGGTCCAGGAAGATCCCACATGCCGCGGAGTGGCTGGACCCGTGAGACATGGCCGCTGAGCCTGTGCTCCTCAATGGGAGAGGCCGCAAACAGTGAGAGGCCCGCGTACGGCATAAAAAAAAAAAAAAAAGAGCATGTGTTATTCCATATCCTCTTTAAGTGCCAGATACTTTTACCTCTATTCTTTTTGGAGAGGTTCTTTTCCTGGTGCCAGGTAGTGTCTTTACTTCATTCTCTGATCAGTCATCAACTGAATATTCAAGGAGGCCCTTCTGAATGTATTTGAACTTATTTCCCTGGGTAGCTATCTTTTCTGCAGTACTCTGTCCTGCAAATTCTACCCACCCTGGCTTCCCAAGACATCTAGCTCTTATCTCCTTAATTCAGAGAGCTTCCAGGCTCTGTCTGGGTTTCTCCTTCCTGTACTATGGCCTGGAAAGTGGGCTACTTCCTTGTTTCCTATTCCTTGACTTTCATTTCATGATACCCAGTGCCTTGAGTGTTGTTGTTTCAAATATTTTGTCTGATTTCTGCTTGTTTAGTCTTCAGGCAGCAGTGTATCATTATTCCATCTTCACTAGAGTGGAAGACACCATGATTGATTTGCAATATGTATTTAAAATGTGTACAACCCTTATATTATCTCACTTATTTTTATATTTATGGGATTGACCACTCAGTAAGACAAGAGTTTTACTTTACTTATATTGCTACAAGAAATGTGTAGTTTTCTTTAATACTTAAGACAATTTTATACGTTGTGCACATAGTATCACTTCATCCATAATATCTATTAATATATGGATAGGTAGGTTGGAGAACATCTGCAGTTTGTGCTTCCTATTTGGAAATTGTTTTTAGGCTTTAATTTGGGATTTTATTTTCCTTTAATTTAACTTGATTTCTTCTGTAACCCAGCCGGAAAGTTTTAACATATATTCAAGACCTAGGTAATAGTCCTTTGAAATCATTCTTACATATCTCTCCAAGTTTTGATCTATCCCAAGAATTTGGCAACTTCCACTGATCTGATGCAAAAAACAAATTAACTCAGTTAACAATCAATTTTAGGTATCATCAATCTATGTTTCAGTACATTACAGAAAGACAATAACCTCACAACACAACACTCTGCCTGTAAACTGACAAGTTGATTTTGTGAGTTATGTAATCTCCATCCCAATATCAGAGATGTTGAAAGAATGTATATTTGAAATGAGGAAATATGGTATTTTTCCTAATATATAGAGGGAAAAACTGTGATTTCAAGACCTAAATTGCCTCTTATTCAGAGTTACAGAGCAAGAAACTGATGACAGAATGTTTTGAACACAGCTCATGGTTTTAATCCAGAGCCCTTTTACCAGGTCAGACTGCCAATTGGTAGAATTTTTTTAAAAAATTAAATAAGATATTTTATTCTTATTATTCAGTTAGGACCTGATTTGTACTCTGTGATATTTGAAAAATCATGAGATTTGATAAATGCATTCTGAATAAACTTACTATGATATATAATTTGGATTGTTCAATATGTTTTGAGTCAGTAAATTAAAGAGATTTCTTATGCCAGATCTAATAATTCAATCATGGTAATGTAATAATTTTTTGGATATTTTTCATTTCTGTACATAGCATATTTTTATCTATTTTAAAGAATAAAAAAGAAACAGAAAGAAACAATACTTTATAAAATATGAATGTTACTTAATCTACAGTTACCTGACATCTACTCTAAGTGTCTTCCAATATTAAAGATAAGGAAGATTATCTTTACATTATAAAGAGATAAAGTTATAGTAAACCATGAGATTAGAAGGGCACTTTCAGGGAAATAAAAGTGCCAAAAATATAATAATAATGGAAATAGACCACAGCTACTCTGCATGAATTGATGTGCACTTACTCTTCCATTTGTAAATGGTCTTAACATATTTGACAGTTTCTACATTCATTTGAACTAATGTTAATTGCCAACAATATATGTATTGAGAATAGCTCCATTTCCTGACATTGATCAATGTGATTTTTTCATCTTATTCTACTTTTACTGTTTTTCTGAAGGTTCTCTAATTATATTTCAGTGAAATTTACAGAATCTGAAAAAGTTACATTTTCATCTAACAGGACATTGTCTTCTGCCATCATAATATTATTTTCAGCTTTAAATAAATAAAAATAGATGAGTAGAAGAAGAAACTGTTCATTGCCATTCAATGTACTTTTTATGTGTAGTTTCTTTATTTCAAGACAGATGCCAGGAAGAAATGTTAGTTCCAACAGAAAACAGAAAACATAAGTTTAAATGAAAATTAAAAGATAAATTTATTTAAAAGATAAGTTAAAAATTTGCAAGAAAAATATAAAACACAAATATGTGGTGATTTTATTATTTTTATGTAATTTTAGCAAATTAACATAATATAACAAACTGATATACACAGTCCACTCATGATTTTCTTTTTTCCTGTGATGATTGTCCTATTTTTCCTCCCGGGTTAGATTTCTTTGATTTTGGCAAAAGCCAACCCTTTTATACAATATGTTCTTTCCTAACCCAGTTGAACTGGCTACTGAGAGATAGAAAAGGATTAAGAAAATGACTGAGAAATAAACAACAAAAATGTAAATAAGTTCTGTAAATTCAATCTGAGAGAACACTTAATACCTTTTAAAATTTCTGGCACTATTCATGCAGTAGGTAGTTTTGGAGTACCACATTGAACTTGTCCCTGCTCTGAAGAGCACTCATCTCTCATGGGTCTCTCCATCCTTCTCTCTCAGTCAGCTCTCACATACCAGATGTACAGATAGAGCAGCATGTCCAAATTCCCTCCAACACTGTCTTCTACCTGGTCCATAGCTAATAGCATCAGAGATGGATATTGCTGCAGTTCAACCAAAGGTATAACTGCTGACTCTCAGGAAAGAGGGTTCGGGTATGGAGAGACTTATTTCAGTTATATGTGAGGCCTAGACCTATACATATAGACCCAGGTTCTAAGGCTGCTATGTTGGAGTCACAATGTTGGGGCCATACTGGTCATAAATCATGAAGAGGGATCTTATTAGCAGAAGTGAAAAGTGAATAAACAGATGTTCAACTGAGATTAGGAAGTAGAGCATTTGGCCCTAGTGAGTAAGAGAAAGAAGAAATAGATGCATTAATTTTTCTTGAGCTTTACACTTTCTGTGTCTCATAAGACCTCGCTGTGGTCCTTGCCCATAAGTTCCAGCATAAGTTACTTATAACACTTCACATAAGATCATTTGGGTATATTGCCATTTCTTTCTAACAAATGATTCCTGATATAGAAGCAAAATATTAAATAAATGTCTTATATTTGGTAACAGTATTTTCTGCTGTTTTCTTTTCAGCAAGAAAATAAATAATGCAAGTTTAAATGTTTTAGACCTGTTCCCTTTCTTTAGTGTTAACTGTGGAATTCCATTACTTAGCCTTGAAAATGATGATCATGAAAAATAATCTCAAAGAGAGAATATATTGTTTCTCCTTTTGCAGCTAGAGAAGTGCAAACACGATTCGAATTCATAAAGTTAGAGGTGATATCAAATTGAGAATATTCTCAAAATACCGGTCTTATTTCTTGTCAAATGTGGTGGCTGTATAAAAAAATGTACAACTCTGTTTTATTTTCTATTATTGCAAAATTCTCCTTGGAAGTACTATTTGAACTAATAAATCTTTTAAGATGCCTAGATTTCAGAGATCAAAATACACCCTGTCGTTAAACAGTTTATAGCTTCTAACTATCCAAATTCTATAGTTATAGTTGTTGCTTGATGTAACAATATTATACTCCTGAGTATTCCTATGAAGGAAGTGTGAATGCTTGTAGAATTTCTTGGTTGAACAAAAAAATAAAAGAAATTTGACACTTCTTTCTTCTTCCTTCAGAGTTGAATAAAAAGACGAGCTACAGACTGGGGGAAAATATTTGCTCTTTGCACATCATGTGTCTCATAAAGAGCTTGTATTCAGAATACGTTCTTTAGAAAGAACTTTAAAAGCTCAAACTCTTAATGAAATTTATTATAAGTCATACAGTCCAATTTTTTTTAAATTGGCAAAAGATTTGGACACTTTCCAAAAGATAGATGACCAACAAACTCATGAAAACATGTTCGACATCATTAATCACTGGGCCAGTGCAACTTATAATCACACAGCAATATTATTTGTAATATTCATCAACATGTGAATAGCACAAATTGTAGGGTTTCCACACAATAGAATCCTGCACCACAGTAAAAATAAATTAACTATTGATTCATGCTGCAACATAATGAATTTCAAAACAATTATCTGAGTTAAAAAAAAAAGTGAGAGCAAAATAAAGGATATATACCCAATGAATTCTTCCCTATGAAATTCGAAGTCATACAAACCGATCCGTTTGACAAAGCAGATCAATAGCTGCCTGAGGGTGGGGTGTAAGGGCAGGAGGGAAGCATTGCAAAGAGGCATGAGGAAACTTTTGGGAAGAATGAATATGCTCATTATCTTGATGGTTAAAGAAATTTATAAACATATTCAAGCTTTTCAAATTGTATGCTTTAAATATGTGCTTCAAGTAGTGTAGTCTCATAAAACAAACAAATAAAAATAAACAGAAAATGACCTCTGTCCAAGAATGAGATGAAGTAAAACCCCTCCCCTCTTCAGGAAGGCGAGGGGGTGTGCTTTTACTTTCACAACACTTGAAGATATTCCAGAACCAGGAATAAAAGGCAATGAGAGTTCATCTTTCATTAAAGCCGACCTCTCATGATAAACAAGTGTTATCTGAGTTACACTCACTTTTTGGTCAAAACTTCTATGATTGAATGTTGCAAGATTTTTTGCAAATGCTAAAAACACTGATAGATGTAAAAAAAATTTTTTTTTAATTTTGATACGACATAAGTAATGTGACTAGGTTTGAGCAAAATATCCATAGAGCAGCTAATTTTTAGTATAAAGAAATATGAATTCTTTAAAACATTACAGTTAAAAAATACAACTGAAAATAAGCTGTACCTAATTCTTGTTTGGCTGCATTTGGATTCTGTAACATAACTTGCAGTGCTCTAAAGCACAAACAGCATTGCCCTAGTCTCCACTAGCTTGGAGAGATAAAAGTTACATGAAATCTACATTTTCTATCCAAAGAGAGGTCTAAAAGCATTTTAATGCCGTGTCACACAATTTTCATGGTGTCTTTAAATGTAACTGATGCCATTGAAAGGTGATGTCTGACTGTAAAAGGCCAGCTTCTCTTCACAGCGGGCTTTATTCTCACGAAGCAGCTTTCTCAAATTTTTGCTCCAACAACCCATTTTGTCACTTCACTTTAATTTAGTTTTCTCAGCAAAGAAAACAGGCTTTCTCTATCTGTGATAAATAACAAAGTCTTTTCAATCGGAGAGAATAATATTGGCTCCACAGAATTCATTATTGTCTCAATAAGCTACTACTAGAGCCAGGGAAAATAACCCTCAAAATATAATTGGTTAAACATTTTAGCTAGTTAATTATAATATTACTATAAGATAATATATGTGTATAAAACATAGGGAAATGGACTCTAATTGCTGACAACTTGCATGGATTAACTTTTATCATTTCTCAAAATAATTGACATGGCAGAGTCTAGAATTGGTAAAAATATTCATTAATATACATTTTGTGATCGTTTGAGAGATAATAATTATTGTTTGGCAAACAGAAAATATTCATGCTTGTACTTATCAGTGCTATCTTGGAATTTCTTCAGTAGTTTTCAAGAAGTATGAAATTATATTGAAGAAGAAAAAGAAAACAAAAAATTCCTCCAATCTTCCTACTATAGAATAAATCTTTAAAATTTTCTTTTGTATCTAAGCATATGTTTATGTTAATTATTTTCGGATGCTTACTGCCCTGTTAAAAACTGTACTAGATGAAAATATCAAATATTTATAAGTATACTTTTAAATACTCTAAACAAAATCATTCAAAATATAAAAAGCATATCAGGAATTACATAAGGTTTTACACGTGTCTCTTGACATGACATGTACCCTAGGTAGTTCACTCATTATACTACAGAGTGTGTAGTATGAGACGCTGAAAATGTTAAGCTGTACTATCACAAAACATGTATTATATAAATTGGCCTCTTCCTTGCCTATCTGCTTGGCAATGAAGAGGCCAATTTAGATAATACATGTTTTGTGCTAGTACAGTTGGCACCTCCATATTTTGCATACCTTTGCCCTCGCCGGTTTGGTCTATACTTGCCTCCTCCTTTCTTGATATTTTCTAAACACAATTTTCTCTTCTTTCTGCTCCTCATTTATTTTAAATTCTGCAATGCAATTCTGATACTAACTACCTAGAGGTAGTGTAGACTTCTCAGGTTGAGTTCTGAGTCTCCACAAGACTCCCTTCCCTTCAGATACCAGCTGAAAGTTCTGGGGATCACCAGCCACCTGCACAACTACAAATGAGCTACAAATTTAGTGGTTCCCACTGTCCTCTCAGATTTGATAATTTGCTAGACTGACACAGAATGTGGGAAAGCACTATAATTATGAATGCAGTTTTATTATAAAGGATACAAATCAAGACCAGCCAAATGAAGAGACTCACAGGTTGAGGATGGAAGGGTTCCAAACATGGAGCTTCCTTCTCCTGAGGAGGTCACTTTCCTGGCACATCAACGTGTATCACCCACTAGCAAACCCACTCCACCTGTGTTGTTCAGGTTTTACTGGACTTTCATTACATAGGCATGACTGATTGACTCATTGGCCAGTGATTAACCTCAACCTCCTCTTCCTCCCCTCCCAGGAAACCTGATGTTATCTGGCCAAAGCCCCGTGTTTTATACCTCAGGATTCCCAGGACCTGGGGAAAACCTACAAATAGTTAATCTTTTTTTTTTTTTTTCTGTGTCCTCAGTGCTTCCTGAAAGTATCTCATTAGTTATCCCAACATGCCTGTAAGGTGGAATCTCAATAAGCAATTGCCACGGAACTTGGGGCTGTCTCCTCTCCGAAGCTCTGCCTGAGCAGGTAACTTCTGTCCCAAGTCCAAATAGTTAATCTTACTGTTTGCTTCTTGTGTTTTCTTTTCCTTACCTACCGTCTCCACTCTCTATCCAATTTTTATATAGCATGCTTCAAAAGAGAGACTTCAGTAAACATGATTACATTACATATGGAAAATAAGTCTAAATGGAAAATAATTTAGATTATATATAAAGAAGAAAGCAGAACAACAAATATCTAGTAAAGTTATCATTATAATGTGACTACATAAACATTTTTATTGGCAAACACAATAAAACAAATAAATACCATAGAAGGCTACATAGTATTCATTATTTTATTAAAGGATACATAATAATTCCAACAGAGTTAAAATATTTAATGGGTTAAATTATCCTGAGAGGTGAAAAGTTTTTATACACCTACTCTGGTATATCACTAGTATGGCTTCTCATAAGGGGCATAATTCACCAGCACTCCGACCTGCTGTGTGGGTGGACAAAACATGCAGGTGTGCTCTGCAATGCAGTGAAAAGATGGATATGCATGGAGATGGACAGTGCCTACTACAATCCAAGCACTATACTAAGTATGTCACACCTTATTTGGTACTTACGATAGGTAATATTCCCATTTGACATATGGGAAAACTGGAGCCCTTAGTGAGTTTAAATAATCTTCTTCTGGTCACAAAGGTAACAATTGACAAAACTAATTATTTGGGATACAAGTCTCTCTGATTCAAGAAACTTTTCATTCTACCACTACAATTAGTATACTGTTTCTGGAACAATAAATCTTTATGTCCTTGGTAATCATTTGTAGTTTCCACTTTTGCATTTATTGTTAGATGAATTTAACTTAGTAAAAAAAAATTGTTTGGGTATGTGTGGCAATAACTCAGGGTATACATTTTGTATCTAGTTTATGTTTTAAATTTCATCATTGGATGATTTCATCTATTTCTAAACCTCTACAACATATCCTCAGTTCTGCTGTGCAGCTTATTCTGAACACTTTGCTCCAATGTGATTGACATATTAAGAAATAATTTGAACATAACACAACTTTGCATTTACTTATTTGCAATTTCATCTGAGTTAAACTTTTTCTGAATGCAGAAAACTACATTCAGCTGAACCAAGCCAAATAGGACTACAAAAAATGCACATGTGCACACACACACATACACACACTTCAAACATCTACCTGCTAACTGTGAGCCATAATCATCCACATCCAGTATTACAACTTCCCCTCCAATTACAGATAACCATCCTTTGAATACTCCATAATTCGAAAGCTGCAGCTTGCAATCCTTCCCATACCCACTTCCACAGGCAACTTCAGGTCTTTTACAAGGTAAAATGTCATATTTATTGTAGCATTTATGCATTTCTTAACAATTTGACATATGTATAACTGTGCCACTGTTCTTATTACTTTCCTACCCTTTTTATAAATGGGTCCATGATGAAGTTTTTGAGTATTGTGCCCCTAATCACAGTTTCCCAAAAAGCCCTGTGATTTTTGTGTGTATGTGTGTGTGTTTGCAGTGTGGTTATTTTTAAGAATGCATGTCACATTAAAGCAGACTGACTGTATTTCTAAACACATTTTCTATATTCAACACTTCTCATCTGACTCACTTTCTATATTTCATATTTTACTTAATGCCATCACAAAGCTAAATATCTCAGAGTTCTACTTGAAATACACATTATGGCATATCAATGCCATTGGAAAAATGATTCTAAAATTTGGTCCCATACTTTGATCGATAACTCTCCATCATTACAGTAGTTATTTATGTTTTTCTGGAGAAAAGACCTCCTAATTGTTCTGATTGACCTATCAATCAACTTCAACATCCCACCTAAGTGTCTAATAGTCTTCTCCAAATGTCTTGGATGTTACCGCTGTTTTCATATATGAAATACACACACATAATCCCATTTATGTGATTCTATTCATGTACCACTATGGAACTATCACTATATTGCAAAACAAAATGTAATTTAATTGAAAGAAGTACATGAAATAAATAGTAATCTTAAGTGAATTTCATTTCATTTTATAGTGTCAAAATCACTCTAACTGAATATGCTTCATTTTGTCTGAAAATTTCAGTGTAATTCAGTATGGTACAATGATTCTAATATCTGATTCTAAATTCATTCTACACCATTACTAGATTTTAATAGCTCTTGTAGATGAGAAAGGTATCAAAATACATTGATCCAAGTGGAATAAGTGCCACATTGGCTCCATTATACTGATTCAAGACATTTGCTTCAAATTCTATTCACCAACTTTGCAAAGTTTTATTCAGAAACTTTTGAAATTAAGCTCAGAAATTATTATCTCCCTTGATGTTAATCAATTGTTCTTTAAGAATTAATCAAAATGTGTTGTATTTTAATAATCTGAGCCAATGTATTTAAACCCCACAGAAATTTTTTATGCAAAAAACTTTAAAAGAAGGTAAAACATCCCTTTATCAATTTTTCTATAGTTTTCCATTAGGTTTTTTATGGGTGACATATGTATATGATTTTTTGGTATCAAAATCAGTGTAATTGATAGAGAAATGCAAATAGGAGAAAATAATACAAGTTTCTTTAGGTAAAAGATACATGCTAATGGCCACCAGATCAGAGCACCCATAGCCTGAGAGACAAATGTCCCTGTCCCCACAAGTGACCCCAATGACACACATCCTCTTGACGCCTCCTGCCAGAGGACAGCCTATTCAATTTCTTTTTAAAGTTTAACTTCAATGTTTTGTTTTCCTTCTTCTTCCTCTATCCTCCACTACTCTAGGGACTCTGGCCTCATTCCTTGCATACGTATCAGGGACAAATGACTGGAAACAGCATCAAACTAGCCCTCCATGTTTCTTGCATGTTTACGTAAAACTGGGTGAATTAAGGCTAATTTCCTGGCAGCCTTTAAGCAGGTTGAAACTTCACATTTACTAAGGTCTCTTTTAGCTGATGGAAGCTCTTCCAATCATCTGTTTTCAAAATGCTGTACAAAATTCTTCTGAAAATCAGTTATTTTTACCTTAAAGTGTGTGCATTTATCTTTCAAAATTATCTGCTTTGTGATATATATATTTTTTTTTTTTTTTTTTCTTGCGTTATGCGGGCCTCTCACTGTTGTGGCCTCTCCCATTTGCGGAGCACAGGCTCCGGACGCGCAGGCTCAGTGGCCATGGCTCACGGGCCCAGCCGCTCCGCGGCATGTGGGATCCTCCCGAAACGGGGCACGAACCCGCGTCCCATGCATCGGCAGGCGGACTCTCAAGCACTGCGCCACCAGGGAAGCCCTGTGATATATTTTTGATTTTCCCTTTTGTCCCAGAAAAGCCAGTCAATTTGGAGCATATGTCTTTTTGTGAAATACAGCCCTTGTATTTCAGCCAGTCCAGTGTTTTTGAATGCCCTGTGGTGATGTCCTTCAGCACGTCATGCACTTTGCTACATTAACTAAGTTATGAATAATTCACTGGCAAAGTTTCAGAAAACGCTCTAGTGTTCACTCTGTGACCATATTCCACAACCTTTTGCCAACTTAAAGTGACCATTTCATCAATGATTATCCATGCATAGATTTTACCCAAGCATTGATTTTTGTTAAAGAAGACTTTAAATATATTCTTTGCCAGTACTTCTTTCCTTTAATAGGCCACTTTAAAAAAGTGATTTGTAGAATATTTTATTATTGGAACTGAATCCAGAAAATACCATAAAATCAGATATTCTGGGAATATCAGAACTTTCTTCAACCAGGTAGCAAAACTTTCATACTATAACTCTATTACTGTAACTTATTACTCTTTAACATTTGACTCTTCGTATACTCTGCAATGTTTTCTATGGATCTTCCAATAGCATTTGCTGGCAAAGAAATGCACTTTTGTAATTATATATATATTTTTTTACGTAGCCAATTTAATACATTGAGAAGAACAAGTATTTTTATAGTGGTAGATGTTTGACTTTCTTCCCTGTTAATTTAAAAAGATATTCACAAAGTTTATCATTATATTTAGTGAAATTTTCTAAGGTATTTAATTGAGCATGACATAGATTGAAATAGAAAGAGAAATTGTGGATGTTCCTCTTCGTTTTCCATGTTCCAAGTACTTGGTTTTAAATTTCTTAACAATCCTAATCAGTTGACACTATAGTAAGCTACTATTCCAAGTTACAGACCTATTATTATTCTACTCTTTTGGGCTGGGCCTACTTCTTTTTGGAGGGCCATTTGCCCAACAGGAAGCCTACATTAAGTCATTCACAGTATTGCTCACAAAGAGAGGAGTGGAGCCTCTGGCCAATAGACTTTATGTCATGATTCATCTTCCTGGTATTTGCAAAATTGAGGACTAGTGCCTTCCTTCTAGCCAGTAGAATGCAGCTTGTGCGGTTACAATTACGTGATTACATAAGAGTAACATCATCCTCCAGATGGACTCTATCCCTGACCAATATTTTGACTGCAGATTGGTGAGACATTAACAGAGTATCCAACTAAGTTGTGGCCAGACTTCTGAAACTCAGATAATAAATTCGTGTTTTAAGTCAATAAGTTTGCAATAAAAATAAATGCAGAAATAAATAATTAATACAGCACCTCTACACTTCCCCACCTGTGGTTTTCTTTTTTCAGTGATAGAGAACTGAACTAGGGTGGTTGGGACAATATAGATACACAAGTCACAGAAGCTATGATAACACTTATTTCAAATCAAAATACACTTATTTCTTTGATCTTTCTCTGTACTCCATGAGGGCTCCTATCCAGTGTACTTTACTCAGAATCATCTGAAAGGACTACTTCTTATAACAGCATATTTCCATTTTTTTTTAATTATTCCTTTATTTGAATGTGGGCTGTGGTTTGATATACTATGTACTCTTTTTGCTCCTTTGTGATGTCTGATGTTAATTGGTTTTCTTCCAGGTGTGTACAAAATATAATATTCTTTTCAGATTACAATATTGCAAATGACTGTGAAAGACCCTGGAGGACTAAAACATTTCCACTATGATTCCTCAGCTGTTTCTCATTACTTCTCTAATTAAACCCAAAGTTTTAAACAAACCACTCCCACAGAATTGCTGTCCTTACATTCTGTCCTGATATTAACACAACCTAAACATCCCCATATCTTCCAATTAATGGACAAAGTGCCCAAGAAAACTGAATCACTGCCTGACAAGTGGAAGAGAGATGGGAAAAAAAGTCAATGCAGTAAATGACAGTGGTCTTAAGTTAAGCTGTAGTTAAGTTTTCAAATTTTATAAAAATTTATGAATATGTATTTTGTTAATCCCCTCCTGCATGTCTTGAAAAGGCCCATGCAAATCAGCTGCTCTGCTTTAACCTTCATTAGCTTTATAGGGTAATGCTCTGTGCATGCCTCTCCACTATTAAAATCACTCTTACATTCTATAGTACTACCAGAGTTATTTATTTTAAAAATTAAACAGTAAAAAAGAAAATTTTCATAATTCATAATGTAAAATGTATAACCAAACCATACAGTCTAAGTTACTTAAGAAAACATATAAGCCCTTTTAATAATCTGATCTCAACTTTTATCTTCTATTTGATCTTCACAAATCTCCTTCATATATATACACATACATATATATATATATATATATATATATATATATATATCTCCAAAAGTTCTATGAAAATAGAACTTTAATGTTCTCACCATAACAGCAAAAACAGAAAAATAGTAATTATGTGAGGTAAAGGATGTGTTAACTAACCTTCTTTTGGTAAACATCTTACAACATATATGGTACTAAATCTTCACATTGTACAACTTAAATTTACACAATGCTATATGTCAATTATATCTCAATAAAGCTGGAAAAAAAGAAAGAAAAAAATCCTAGTGTATAGTAAGAATATATTGGTCCAAATGGAGCTTGGTTATCTATAGTAGCTTTGAGTAGAGCTGCATGTTGGCAGTACCCATCTAAGCAATCTCTAGGATACATGCAGTCTTGACCAAAGATTCAGTGTGTTCCAACCTAACTGCCCAGGCCATTCCCATTGTAGACATTAGGCATTGTGACTGTAATTTATAAAATATTTAAATGATAAAATACTTGTTTTGAGATCATGTTGATTGTCCCCTAAAAACCATTATCTCCTTCAAAATGTAGCTGGACATCTCACCTTTCAGAATGTAGCTTTTATTTTCTAGTGCCCTGACAAGTAGTAATGGTCATGTGACTAAGTTCTGGCCAATACAATGCAAATTAAATGCACGTGCAACTTTCAGGAATAAAATCATCAAAGGGAAGAAGCTTACCCATTCTTTTTCTTTTTTTTTCTTCTAATTGGCTGTAATGTGGATATGAAAGTGTGAGCTGAAACAGCAATTCTAAACCAGGAACATACTGGGAAAGGGAGAAACTACAACAACCAAGCCAAAGAAGCCTGTCTCCTGAAATAGCTAGGCACTATTCCAGCTCTGGAGCTGCTGCCTTAATTTCATATGAGAGAGAAATAATTTTTTATTTTGTTGAAACCAATGCTGGTCTGGACTTTCTGTTACTTTTGGCTGGTGCAACAAAATCTATTCAGCAAGAAAATTTATTATTTTGATTTGGCTTCCAGGTAGATCTGAATAAAGGGAGAAGGTATTTTAATCTTGCAGATTCAGGTAATACAATCCACATGAATATTATGTTTAGTAGTATAAATTATTAGCATATCTTAAGAACACATTAATGAAAAACATATAAAGTATACTAACCAACACTTGTAATGTCACCTGTTCAAAATTAGCAGGAAGATTAGGTTCAGTTTATTCTCAGGAGATATATTAAGTTCAATGACTCATAAATGGGTTCACTCTATGTGTCCTGAACTCATTGCTTTAAGGCTGCTAAGTTGAGAGCTCACCAGAGTGGAAAATTCAATAATGTCATCTGGTAAAGCCTTTTCAGTGACAGTCAGCAATCCTCTCCCTGAATATATACTTGAATTATGTAGCTTTTCAATTTGAAATCTTTCACTCCCTGTAAAATTAAAGATTGCCCAAAATGTAGGAATGAAAGCATATCAATAAATTTGGAATTCTGAGGTACTGATAATAGTAAAATAGAAGAAAACTGCTGTACTTCTAAAAACAAGAGAGATTTCAAGGCATCATGACTATTATTGGTAGAATATTGTTATAGTGCTACCACTATTTGTCTAAGAGAGTGACATCACTGAAGTGCACTCTTTTGATCAGGACAGTCCTGCATAGTAATTTCAGCTGGAAAGGAAGTAATACAAATTTGATTAACCTTTCCTTGATTTTCTGCCAACCTGTGGATTCAGGTAAATGTCCCAAATATTTATCTTTAAAAGTTCAGGGAAATATATGCTAGAAATAATAAGAAATTAAGGTTACTTGATCCAGCATTTTGGACAAACCTAGGTAAAAAATGACAAATTGATTTTAAATTTTGTTTAAATACTTTTACCGCATTTTATTAAAATCATGCTAGTAATCTGCATCACTGTGGGCAGACCAAAGCCTCTTTGCACAAACATTGTGAAAAAGGTACATTCTGAGGTCAATGAGGGGCAATAGGAGCTTAAGTTCCACTACCCTTTAGAATCATTGTACATAGATAATATATTCCTAAGCATCTCTCTGATTTCTAAATATTTTAATCAATGCTCCAAATGTCTTTTTAAAAACATTAGTACACAGATAACATACTTTTTAAAAACTCCTGTAGCTTAATGGCAGATTTAACCTTAATCTAATAATATTTAGTTTGCATTATATAAAATCACCTTGGGCTAGTCTATGCTGTGGTAAAAAATAGCCACAGAAAATGTATACCCCACTCATTCAAAATCTGCTGTGCAACTAGGCCACACTTCAGGACAGTTTTTGTCTAGGTGTACCCTCAGTGGTCCAAGCAGCCTCAATCTGGTGGCACCTTCTTATCACTATGTTCTCCCCAATCATCAAAGCAGAGAATGTATGGGTTGCAGGGTTGAACACCAGACATTAGATATATCCACATGAAAGGGCACACGTTTCATTAACCACTTCAGAGACAACCTTAAGATGGCAGGGCATGCAAATACCTTGTGTACGTGGAAGGAGAAGAACTAGAAATATTGGTAAATTGTACTAATGTCCACTACACAGGATATTTTTAATATAGACACACAGAGAAATTGCTTTGCCCAGATTATCAGAAGGAAGGGATCATATTTTATGATATGGGTGGAGACATGTTAATTATATTCTGGACACACCTGCTGATATTACTGGATTTAAAAAATAGCTCTACATGTTGAATGAATAGATGACCCCATTGTTTTCTTTCCCCTTGTTTTATCTAAAAATATTCATTATTTGAGTGCTTATGTTATATTAAAAATTCCTGGTTGGTGTAAAAAGTGTCAAAGATCTAAGGTGGTCAAGCAAAAAAGGATATAAACAAACACTGGAAGGACAAATATGAAAAATGAGTTTCCACTGAGGCTAGAAGTGGGGTGGCAGCAATCTAATAGCTGACGGGTATTGAGCACTTAACTATGTGTCAAATAATTTTAATCACTTTGCATGTATTTTAAAATTTTAAATCTCAACACTCTGGTATATATATTATAATTATTTTACAAATGAGAATATTGTTATAATAACCCCCCCAGGGTCATGTACCTGATCGTGGTAGAAGCCAATAATCATCCACCATGGCCTGCAAGCAATTTTTTCCACCTGCCACCTCCCTTACAGAGCTTATAATCATCAGCCACAAATCTAGTTTGTATAGATGCTGTTGATATTTTTATGTCTCTTCTCTATAATTTCATGAGCTAAGAATTTTCCTTTATTCACAGAATAAACATATTTTTACATAATAAAACATTTATCATTTTCATATATTTAGTTGAATTTTACTTTGATAGCACAAATAGATTCAGAAGATACACAGAATATGATGGTACAACGGTGCTATAAATTCATATAGATACCATGAGTGAAAGACGAGAGTTGGCCACGAGCATATACTCAGCTTTGCTGCTGACACTTGTGATGTACTTTCCCAGTAACTTTGCTAACCTATCTTTATTAGTCCTGACTCTAAATAATAAGGATGTCTATAGAGGAGAGAATTAGAAAGATGTAGATGGGGAAAAAAAGATATTGGGTTATTTATGGAATGTTTGGCCAATGATATTTTACCATTATTTTTGGGTAAAAAATTATTTTGCTTCCTCTAGACAGGCTTAAAATACAGCTTAATATTTTCAGGAACTGAGTTTGGTTCTCCTGTGGTTCTTCCAAATATGAGTGAGAACTTGAAGTTAAATATAGATGCTAATGTACATACATTTAAACAAAAGAATAGAGACTTAAAGGATATATTAGTGCACACATCTTATTTTAGAGGTGTCAGAATTAAAGCCCATAGAAATGTACTGACTTTCCCAAAATAACTTCATGACATAATGAAGATCCATTTATAAACTATAAATGCATGTAAAATAGGCATGTAGTATCATATTTTCCATAATTATACATAATAATTTACTTTTAGTCATTAATCTAATGTGAACTGCATGAGTGTATCTGGTTAGACTTTAAATCCACAATTAGAAATTTTTAAAAATCATATTTTCTTATTTTGTTTCACAGATTAATTTATGTTAAAGAAACCAGTTAATCGCTGATTCCAAGTCTCCCAACCTCCTTGAGATAGAAGCTATCCTAACACTGTATGTCATAAAGATTCTCCCCAGCCACTCAGGTATGGGTTTCTGTCTTAAAAGTGCTCATATGTTAATGAAGTAAAAGGAAGCAGCTCTAAATCACTGTTAATCTGTCATTTTTTCACATACTTTACTACCTTTACGCCCTTTGTTACTGTTGTCACAGCTCCTTATAAGTGATATCTAACTCTTCCACCTGCAGCTTGGACTTGAGGATCTTTTGGGAAGGTACTGGACTAGTGTTTGTGTTCCCCCATCTCTACATGGTCCATGTAGCTGCCATCCCATTCAACCCTCACCTTGCTCTAAAATCCACAGGGTTTCTCTTTTCTCTAGGTTATGAGAATATTTCTCTAGTTTTGACAGCAATGCATTAATTACTTGTAGCCAGTTCAGGCCTCTGAGAAAAAGGCAGCCCTGACAGCTGTCAGCTGGTACCTGGCCTGGCACTAACAGCTACACCGTGGTATTCCCCTCTTAACATGGAGAATCCCACAGACTGTCGTTAGACACCCCATTGCATGAATGTGTTGCAGCAGAACAAGTTCACTCTGTAATCATGTATAACCTCAGACAAAAACAAGAACAATGTGCAAACCATAAAGATGACCAAACATCCTCCTCTCTTGGCTCCCTGTGCTGAATAATGCTTTTTTACCAATTACATTAGCCTCAATTCATTTCACCTGTCTCCTAGGAGAAAATTATCAACACACTCAGTCATGAAATTACCCCAACTTTCTGACACGAGAGGAAACCCTTGCTTTTTTAAACCTTCCTCAAAACCACCCAGGGCAAACACAAACCCTAAAGATCGCCTCACCTATGCCCTTTTATTGAGATGACTTGTGGTCCCCCGTGATGGGTGAATGGCCTTTCATAACTTTTTAAACTACAGGTGGGTTCCTGATGAACTTTTTTCCCCTCTCATTTTCTATTCTGTAATTCTTTTATGATAGATCTTTCTCATTAAAAACAGCCAAACTCCAACACACATTCCAAAATAACTAAAGCACACAAACACAAATGATTTATCTATGTTGTCAAGTTTATTTTTAAAAAAGCTTGCTTGTAACATACTTTTAGTATTCTTTTTTCTATATTTGAAAGATCCATGGTGATATCCTTATTTTCATCCCTGATATTCACAAATTGTTTTTTCTAATTGTCTTTGTAAATCTTTTCAGGTTTATTAACTCTATTAATCTTTTTAAAGAAATAAGTTTTATCTTTAATTTATTCTTTTGTGTGACTGCTTTTATTTCATCCATCTTTGTTCTTATCTTCATTATGACTTCTACTTTTTTTTGGTTTTAATTTGCCATATTATTTTATATTCTTTTATTTGTGTGGAATCTTAGATCACAAATTTTAAGCAGTTTTGCCTCCTGTGGTAGGCTGAATAGTGACCCCCAAGACATCCAAGTCCTACCTCCTGGACCCTGTGAATGTTACCTTATATGGCAAAAATGACTCTATAGATGTGATAGAGTTAAGGATTTTAAGATGGGAAGCGTAGCCTAGATTATCCAGGTGGGTCCAATGATGTAATCACAAGGTCCTTATAAGAGAGAGGCAGGGGAAGGTACTAGAGAGATGGAAGGCAACGTGGAGACTGAGTGAGATGTTACACTTCTGTCTTTAAAGATGAAAGAACAGCCAGGAACCCTGCAGCCGTGAGTGCAAATAATACAGCTCTAGTAACTGGAAAAAGCAAGGAAATTAATTCTTCCCCAAAGCTTCCAGAGGGACTGCAGTCCGGCTGACGTTGTGAGTTCTGGCCAGTGAAACTGGTTTTGGATTTTTGACCCCCAGAACTGTAAGAGAATAATTGTGTGTTGTTCTAAGTCACCAAATTTGTGGTAATTTGTTACAGTAGCCATAGGAAACTAATGCACTCATATAAGTCTATAAAGTTCTGTTTCCCTCTATAGAGTGATTTGTAGACAAAAGTTTTCATTTTCATTTAGTTCCAAGTTTTTAAAAACTTGCTTTGTGATTTTTTGATTCTTGTGTTATTTGAAATAGTGTGGTATAATTTCTAAACACTTATGGATTTTCTAGACACCTTTTAGGTACTGATTAAGTTAACACAGCTGTGGTCAGAGAACATATTCTGTGTGATTTCAGTTCGGTCTTTCAGTATGGTTTGAAATACGCGGGCCTCTCACTGTTGCGGCCTCTCCCGTTGCGGAGCACAGGCTCCGGACGCGCAGGCCCAGCGGCCACGGCTCACGGGCCCAGCCGCTCCGCGGCACGTGGGATCCTCCCAGACCGGGGCATGAACCCGTGTCCCCTGCATCGGCAGTCAGACTCCCAACCACTGCGCCACCAGGGAAGCCCCCATATGGTCTCTTTTGATGAAAGTTCTTTGGGTATTTAAACTGGATGTGTTTGCTGTTAGGTATAGTGTCCTATAAAAGTCAATTAAGCCAAGTTGGTTAACAGTGTTTTTCAAATATTCTATATCCTTAGAGATGATTTACTCATTTTATCAATTATTGATAGAGAAGTGTTAAAATAACTGTGGTTGTGGATTTATGCCTCCTTCTATTTTTTATTTATTTTGAAACTCTATTCATTGCACAAATACTTAGTTTTTCATAACTTCTTAAGTAGTTAAACAGGTTTTTCATTCCAGAATGACCCTCTTTATCTCTAGTACTTCTCATGGTCTTGAAGAGTATATGTGGAGATTCTAAAAATGCAGAAGTTTTCTTACAGTTATTGTTTGCATGATATTCCGCTTTGTTTTCAATCTTGAGTGCCCTTTTACTCATTTTCATCTCTAATTCAGAGTACAATTTTAAAATAAAGAAGTAATTCATTAATAAAAAATTTTGAGCTGATAACTATTTCTCTAAAGTATGGGATTTTAACCCTAGAAGCCATTGACTGTAACAGGAAGCCTGAAAATGATTCACAGAGAGTCAAAAAATATTAAAACAATTAGTATATATTTTTATGACATTAGCTATATAGAGCTTTTGTTAAAGAGGTTTTAAAACACTGATCAGGTAATTTTTTCCTAAACAAAATTAATATGAGTATTATATTGAGAGCTACTGTGGGAACATAAACATGACTCCAGCATTGATTTGAGAATTGTTTGGAATTCATATACATTTTTATATTAAAGAGGAGACTGCAACTTAATTCCTTAAAAAATTAGTCTGCTTTTCAACAATGCACAGCTCCATAAACAAAGATAAATATTAAATGCAATTTACAGTACATGAATGATATCATAATTCAGTAACAGCATTGATTCATACATTTTTTTCAGCTTATTAAAGCTTTTTACTACAAAGAATCAGCAGCTGAAAGCAAGTTTCCCTCAGACAGTTGAAGGCAGTCAAGCCCAGCTGATATAGAACTGTGTGGCGTGATGATATACCCACAGATTTCTGTGGTTCAGTTTAACTTTATATTCTGCTTTGGAAGTGCTTATTTCACAGTTCTTTCTGTGTATGAAAGAACTACAGCTCCACCTGCCCTTTCTGGGGATGTTTTTCTGCTCATATTTTTCTCACTCAGCTCCAGTCCTACTTCACAGCCCTATCTATCAAACTATTTTCACGTTCTATTTTTTTAAGGTAAAAAATTCTATATTTACTAGGATATTCTTCATTTACTAGAAATTTTACTGCATTATTATTATTATTATTATTTTTTGCGATACGCAGATCTCTCACTGCCGTGGCCTCTCCCGTTGCGGAGCACAGGCTTGGGACGCGCAGGTTCAGCGGCCATGGCTCACGGGCCCAGCCGCTCCACGGCATGTAGGATCCTCCCAGACTGGGGCACGAACCCGCATCCCCTGCATCGGCAGGCGGACTCTCAACCACTGCGCCACTGGGGAAGCCCTGCATTATTGTTTTGATTATGATTTTTGCTAATGCTTCAGTTACAAAGTTTCATAGGTTTCAGTGACCCTCTAATCTATTTCCACAGTAAGACATTTCCAAAAGTACCTAAATAATACCAGAGCAGAAACTCCTATACTCCTTCACTGAATTTAAAATTTCAGACCATTTGACCTTCTGACATAATCACAAACATGTCACTAACTTTTAAAATACCTTTAACTCATTTTTAGGAGATGCATTTTACATATACATTGATCTCTAACCTGAGTTTTCATCAACAAAATTAATGAAACTGAAAATACATTGAATTCACAAACTCACCTAAATGAACTGATCTACAGCTTTTTAATAAGTTATCATACCACAAGACAAAAAGGAATTTGGGAACCATAAGGTTAAAAGCTCTGGAAATTTGATTGCTCATGTTTATTTTTTACAATTGTTATAAATAGTTGAACTGTCATCTTGTTATCATTGAGGAATTATACAAATTTAAATTGTTTGTGCATTTTAAGATACTAAGAATCTCAGACCATGCTAGAGAAATCTGAGAAAATAGTTGAAAAGACAATATATAACAGTCACCAAGTCAGTAGAGCCTTTAAAGTTCTTAAAATTCTTAGTCCTTTAAAAATCAAGCTGTAATGAAGTAAATATTGAATTCATAAGTAATGAAAGAAAAGAGAAAGTATAATGTAATTGCATCTCAGCAAAGCTTTAAAAATGAATAAAGCAAAACAATAGCAGAGAAAATACTGCATCAGAGAAAATGATTTGCTGTTTCAAGATTCATTTCAACTTCATAATATATTTTGCTTCCCTGCTTTTGCCATTAAGACATTTATTTCATGCCCAATTTACAGCAAAGTCAACTACACAATCCCTTATAAATGTAAGATGAAGTTACTCTTTACCTTTTTGAACTACACCAGTCTGACATTAGGTAAACCTAGAGGATCTCAATGCAATGTTGAGAGAAAATGTGAGCAGGAGTTTTTTCTAGTGTCCTACTGAAGGAAATATTATTACTTTACCAAAACACATAGCTGCAATTGATTCAGCAATTAAAGATTCATTTTAGTTGACTAAACTCTAAGTATTTAGATTGAACCGTCTTTTATGTGTGTATCACTAAATTCTCTCAAATGGAGAGAGCTCTGGTAACCTCAAATAAGCTGGTAAAGCTGAGCAAGCCTTCTCTCTCTTGGTGGGGAGCTGACAATACACAATCATTTGAAGAAGAAAACCACCCATCAATGAATCAGTGAACCAGGCAAATATGAAACACATGTGGTACCATTGTTACAGGAAGAATTTCCCTTGAGCCTCCTAATGTCTAGCTATAATAATGAAAATGTGATATCTTGTTTGATGTGAGGGCCTTGGTGTGATTAGGTATGGCACACACAAATGTATTTAATGGGTAAGAAACACACAGCCTCTTGGTCTTCATCAGCTCGGCTAGGTAGTCTATCTTTCCATATTTTTAGGTATTTACATTAATACCAGCTTGTTTCTTCCCTCAACTACATTGGAATTGTTCGTTACTTTTCATCAGATTAACTTAGCACAGCTTTTTTTTTTCAGCTTTATTGAGGTATAATTGACAAATAAAATTGTAAGATATTTAAAGTATACATCATGATGGTTTGATATATGTATATATTGTGAAAGGATTTCCCCCGTCAAGTTAATGAACAAATCCATCACCTCATATTTATCCTTTGCCTTTGGTGAAAACATCTAAGTTCTACTCTCTCAGCAAATTTCAGTTATACAATACAGTGTTATCAACTATATTCCCATGTTATACATTACATCTTCAGACCTTATTCATCTTATAGCTGAAAGTTTGTACCCTTTTTTTGTTGTTGTTGTTAATTGACATTTTTCCTTTGCTTACCAGACAAACAACAACACTGAGCTTCTAAAACTACCAGGTGCCTGGCTTTCCTAGATAGCTTGGAGAAG
This sequence comes from Lipotes vexillifer, assembly GCF_000442215.2. NCBI lineage: Eukaryota > Metazoa > Chordata > Mammalia > Artiodactyla > Lipotidae > Lipotes > Lipotes vexillifer. The sequence goes on along the minus strand of NW_006791822.1, from coordinate 4,670,205 downwards.
CCAGGAGGGGACCAGGTCTCTTCTTTCCAGGGACTTTCTCTTATATATATATATATATATATATATATATAATCTTTATTGGAGTATGACTGCTTTACAATGTTGTGTTAGTTTCTGTTGTACAGCAAAGTGAATCAGCTATAAGTATACATATATCTCTATATACCCTCCCTCAGGAGCCTCCCTCCCACCCTCCCTATCCCACCCATCTAGGATGTCACAAAGCCTTCAGCTGATCTCCCTGGGCTATGCAGCAATACACTAGCTAGCTATTTTACATCTGATAGTGTATATATGTCAATGCTACTCTCTCACTTTGTCCCAGCTTACCCTTCCTCCTCCCACCGTGTCCTCAAGTCCGTTCTCTATGTCTACGTCTTTATTCCTTCCCTGCCACTAGGTACATCAGTACCATTTTTTAGATTCCATATATATATATGCATTAGCATATGATATTTGTTTATCTCCTGAGTTACTTCACTCTGTATGACACTCTCTAGGTCCATCCACCTCACTGCAATTAAATCAATTTTGTTCCTTTTTATGGCTGAGTAATATTCCATTGTATATATGTGCCACATCTTCCTTACCCATTCGTCTGTCCATGACATTTAAGTTGCTTGAATTCGGGAATCTCTCCTCTGACTCAGCTCCCCTGCCCTGGGGTACAGGTCCCATCCAACTTCCTCTCCTTCTCCTTCTCCCTTCTTATTTTTGTCCTACCCAGTTATGCAGGGGTCTTTATAGTCCTTTCCAGTGTACAAGGTCTTCTGTTAGTGTTCAGCCAATGTTCTGTGAGAATTACTGCATACATAGATGTATTCCTAATGTACCCATGGAGAGAGATGAACTCCATGTCCTCCCGCTTCTCTGCTGTCTTAACTCCCAGAACAGCTTTTTGAGGCTATAGGTCTCAACAATAGAAATAGGTCTTAGAAATGGAAAATAAATAGAATTAAACTCTTGTGACCGCTATATTTTGTTTAGAATGTGCATTTTTCATGAGTTTTAACTGGGGTCTATAATATTTATTGAATATTTATAGTCAATATTTATTCAGTTATTGAAATATTTATATATTTCAATGTTATTATAATTTATGAGTTTTCAAAATAAAATTAGTCTTACTATATATACACAAATATCATCTACCTTTATATAGCTGTGTATTATCTACAGCAAGTGATAGGCTGAAGTTGCTCTTGAAGGTCAAGGGCAGATTTCTCTTATGTAAATGTGACATGTTCAGGGGTTAAGCAGGTATTATAACATACCCTGAGCCTCACTGGATATCCTTCAAAGATTGATCTTAAATTTAAAAAGAAAACTTAGATCCATGAAACTCTTTCCTGTCTTTTTTTGATCACAAGAATGATCAAAGCAACACATTCTCATATCATAAAAAGCAAATATTATAATAAAGCAACAATGAGAATCATTGTCCATCCTCACCACCCACTAACCTACTCCCTAGAGCTGAGCACTTTTGGCCATATTTTTAGTTCTATAAAATGTACTGCCTTATTTAAATTACAATGCTTTTAAATATGCATATATACAATTTGGCTAAATTTTATCCTATTCTCCACCATTCTTCAAAATCTTCAAATAACTACATTAGTAGTTGTGATTTCCTTATAGGTTCTCAGTTCATCTTCAAATAGCCTAATTAAAACCCTATTTTTATATATAGCACAGATTGCATTTCTCTCATTTTGTAGAGAGCACACCCACCCTCCTCATCCCCTTCCCAGACCCTCACAGCTGTAATTATAATTTTACTTTGTCAAAGTTATAACCATTATGAACATTCCAAGATTGTTCTCTAAGTTGATCATAAAAAATGGAAAATTGATGCTGATCGCCTATAGTACTGATATTTAGATATGATTTACTTCATAGACAAATACTGTTAGGATTGCTTTGTCTGCTGTATTGGCCAGTGTTATGATCTACGCCATTCACTGGAGAAAGTTCCTAGGATGACTTTTGAGTTATCTATAGTTTTTATTATAATCTTATTTTCTCCCAGATTTCAATCTCTCTCTAGACTGTATTCATTTTCCTTATTTCCTCAAGACCTTCCTCATAGACCTTTCTATCTGGTCCATTGCACCCAAGCCTGTGCACAATGGCCACCCTGTGCAGGATGGGAAGTTACCATGCCCTCCCCTGGGACGGATGCACTGTTTTCAGTATGATCCTCTGCCTTACTAACTCCTCATCATATAGGAGTTGAGTTGTAGAGTGTGTAGGTACCAAAAGAAACCAAATGCTTTATTTCTAATCTTCTTGTATAAAGGCAGCTAATAGAAAAACATTGACCAAAAAAATGACATCTGTGAAACAAAAGGAAAAATGCTCCAAAAGGTAACATGGAAAACTCAGTATAATATTTTTTAAAAAATGTTTTCAGTAGGTGTAGTTGGGGCCTTTAAATTTGGCTGATTATTAAAACAAAAATAACGATAGTCTTTTCAGCAGCTGGCATTAATAACTTGAGTGTTTGAGGCAGTGAACCTCTAAGCACTTTCTATGCATCATCCGTTTACGTAAGACTTTTCTAGTGAGCACACGAAGAGAAACTGGATCTGTGAAGAAAGACTCATGCCTTATAAAAGATAGAAATTTATGTTATAAAGTCTCCTTTTCCCTCTCTCATAGTGTCATGCCCTCTTTCCCCTTCTGACCAAAAATAATCTTTAAAATATATTAGTTTAACAAGTCAGGGCATATCAAAATAGTTTACCTTTCTTTCACATAATAGTCCAAGGTCTATGTGTAAATGGAAAGGCAAATTTGGCAGGGGAGTATTTAAGGACCATAGGTGCTCTCTATATCTGTCATTTCTTAAGATCTCATTTTCATATGTGCCCCCATAGGCCAAAGGAAAAAGAATATGGGAGACATACTTGCTTCCTGAAAACCTTGCCCTGGACGTTTACAAACATCATGTGGCGAGATCTAGTCACATGGCCACAATGAACAGCAAGGATGGCTGGGAAATAGGGATTAGCTCTGGCTCAGGAAGTTCTGATGGTGGTCAGTAATGTCTGCCACAGAAATCTCCTGTGTGGTATCCATGTGACAGAACTGTGCTCAGTAGCTGAGGGCAGTTGAAAATGAACTCCTTTTTACAATATATACTCACACTCTTATTTTTGTGTTATGTATTTGGTTCTTAGAAAACAGTCTATATATATATTTTTTAATTCTGAGTATGCAGATTTATCTTCCACAGCATGTGTTATATGATTTTCAGTGTACATAAAATTTTTAAAATACCATAGTGGAAAGTCTGTATTTTCATCAGGTACACTCTGTGCAATGAGCTGAATAATTCTTTCAATAACAACCTTATTACAGAAACAGTTTTTACATCTAGTGTTTTTTCTCATAACACATTTTATAGAAAGTTATTAACATAATAAAATGCATTTCACTAAATGTATTTGTATGAAAACATTTAGATGCAGTCCAGGTATATAATTCTCTATAGTCCTCCTTATGTTAACAGATACATAGTAGATCAAATAAATAAGTGGCAATTGTTTTAGAGAAAAATTCTCCCAAATAAACAAGTTTCCAAGTTCAGGATAGAAATAATGTTAAGAATGTATTCCCTGAAAAAGATATGGGATATGGCTTTTCTCTGTTACCCAATAAAGGGAGAGCTTCAAATTGTAGTCAACCTTAGATTCTGGTTGAAGCTCCATCAGAATGGTCAGGTGGACAAATAACTTCCTGAAAAACAAATTACCTTACCCACCTCTACCAGGATCCCAATAATATGTATTATTAATTTCTCAACTTACTGCATTATTCTCAAAAAAAGGCTATATACTTACAGCTTTTACAAGCCTTGGCACATTCTTTGGCCTAGAACTAATTTTGCATTTGTTCAATGAAAAGAAAAAGTGAATCCTCTGTATGGGGTAAGATTAGTATATTTTAAAATATAATTCTTTTGCCTTTGATCTGAATGTCTATCACAAAATGTTCCCTGGTTTCAGGTTTTGATGTGATACAAAGCAGTGCTTTGTACACAATTTACTGGAATAGATCTGACCTAAGGGTTACCATGGACTGCTAGGAAATTTTGTAGCTTAGCAAGGAAAAAAAAAAGACCTAGGCCTATCAGTCTCTAAACAGAGGCATATGGGAAGGATGTGCCAAATAGCAGTGAGAATTGAAGTGTTTAGATGATGTTCTAGGGAAAG
>NW_006791822.1:4632771-4665705 GCF_000442215.2 Lipotes vexillifer | reverse complement strand
GGGAAAGAGGCTAAAAAAGTCATACTAACTACATACAAATAAGAATTATGGCTGAACAGAAACTTTGGGCACACTGAAATTAGTCAATTTATAGCAAGGAAAGAATAAGATAAATGTGCATATAAAAGCAGAAATATTATGTGAAAGAACAAAAGCCCTCATCCTACAGACCTGAATGTAAGCAGCAGTAAATGCTGAACCTCTAACAAGGGCTCCATTACACACCTAGAACAAGTCATGTATCTGAACCACTACCCTTCCAAGTGGACTGGAATCTCCATTACTACCAAAGGTGCAGCCCATTCAGGTCACTGCTGGTGAGTCTTCTAAACATCCTCATGTGCTCTAATCCACCTAGGTACTGTCTTGAGTAATACTTTAAAAAGTGCTCTGGCCAGTTAAACTACCAGACCTTATATTCCTGGTATCTGTATTGATTACCTGTGATGGGATCTTCTCTGGTTGTATATCCCCTTTGTTAACCAAAATTGAAGAAACAAAGACCTGATTGAAATAAAAAGGTATCAATTTGGGGTTTGTTAGGACTGGAGCCCAGAGACACAGATTCAAGAACTTGAATTGTGTTCCCCTGGACAAAATGCAGGAAGTTTTAAAGGGAAAAACTGCAGGGCCACAGGTAGTTAAATAGGTCCTTTGTAAAGAATTATAACTGAAGCTAGCAAGAAGTAAGGGTGCTTGTTAAGCTAGGATTGGTTGGGGTCTGAAATGTTTGCATAGTTATAATGGGGACCTTGCGAGCATAAGGTTGCAGCAGGCAGATGTCTTCCAAATATGCCCGGTGGTGTCCTTGGGTTTGATACAGTTCAGAGAGAATTCAGTTTCTCAGTGGTACAGGAAAGTGTTTGAGACCAGACCCTTACTGGTTGTCTGAATCCATTTTTGCATGCCCCAACTATGATTACTCCACTATAATCTCAATTTGTCATCACCTCCCACACATGCATCCCCATATCAGCCTATAATTCATTTTGAGTCACCCAAATCCCCTCTCATATACACCCAAATAATTTCACTGCATGCTCTGAAACCTCTGGTCCTTAGAAAATAAACACTCATTCCTAACCTCTTTCCTCTCCTTGCTGTAACTGAGACTTGTGCTACTTCTATTGCTGGCCTCTCTGGAAGGTGGGGACTGAGCCCAGCTTGATGCCCTTTTGCTTCTAGTCCTCTCCTCTCCCACCCTCTCATAAAACAGCCTGGACCCATTGAGAGTAAGGAAACTCAGCTACAGTCATCTCTGCTCCTTATTTTCAAGTAAACTTCAATTTTGTTGATTTTGGAATTTAGCTTATGTCTTCCTTTCTTTTGCAGATTTGCCATCAGCTTTGCTAATTTTAACTCTGTCTAGAATATCAAACAATAGCCAGCCTTAGTTACTTGATAGAGTTACATTGACTGTGTCTCCCTGAATGTCCTTTCTCAATGATACTTCTCTTTCTTTTTGAGAAGGAGGTCCTAGGTTTTTGCAATGTTATGTTCAAACATCTCATAGTTCCATACATTTTCTCATTCAGTTACCCCTACTACATTTCTTCCTTACTTTGAGAACTCCAGTCTTGTGACCCCCTAAGTTTTTTGTTTTTTGTTTCTGTTTCATTGCTGTTGTCCAAACAATTCTGTTTATGTATCTCTTAGCTTTCCAATTTAGGTAAAATTTTAAAGATATTTGCCCATTTGAATTCAGAGGATTCATCTTCAGTTGTGCCCTTAATCTCGTGGGGTAATCATGTATTTCACTCAGATTCTTCACAATACCTATTTAAATTGGTTTCCAATTTCTCTAAGCATTGAACCCTACATATTCTCCTCTAGCAGCAGAAAAACTCAAAAATTTCTTACAGAGACAATAGTATCCAAGTTCCTGCCATTGAGCCTACAAATATTTTTTATATTACCATTCACTATTTTTCTGTTTTCTCCTAATTCTCTTTGCAGTCACTGATTACCTATGTCCTGGAAGTCTTCCTCTTGTGTACCACCACCATTCTAACTCCTTAATGGAGGTTAAAATTTTAATATCTCATTGTATCTTATGTGTTAAACCATCATCCCCTACCTTCTTCCTCCTTATAAGCAATGCATGCACTCATTATATTCTCATCCCTATGTTGTCCCCACAATCATAGCCTCATTTTTCTGTTAGAGCAGTCAAACTTATTCCAAGATTTACCTACTTTTGTTTCTTTACCACTTGTCTACCCCTCAATTCACAGCAGTCTCCATCTCTAGCAACCCAGTGGAATGGCTATGACAGTGATTAGCACTGACTACTTATTTTAATCACAATTTAATTCAGTCAACAGACATATCAGAATAGCAAAACAATAGTGATTTTGCTACTTTATAATGCTAATCTTTAGAAAGCATAATGTATTGCCAGAGTTGAAATAATGTTCCTTTCTTTCACATTTTTTAAAATTTATAGATCCATAGACTATTTTATATTTTAAATAAATACAGTGTTTTAGGAACTCGAAGGAAGTGAGAGTGAGACATTGACATTGTCATCATAGATAGAAATTCCTGAATTTCTTCTACAAATTTTATAATTTACAAATTTGTTTAATACACATTGTGAGAGCTTGCCATTTTCCCAGCTCCATATGGAACATTTTAGACCAGAGTTCAGAACCGGGTGATTAACATTCATTTTGGCTAAAACTACCTTTTTTTTCCTCAAGGGAAAAAAAGAGAAAATATATAATTTGTATAATATTAAAAGTATTTAAAAACAGGTTGGATACTTTTTCTTTGCCAATCCACTTAATTTTCCTTTTGCAAAATGAAATTTTTTCTTATGTATGCTTCTTCCTTTACTGAAACTTTGGCTGCCTGAAATAATATGGTGTAAATCCAAAATAATGTTATTCAAAGTGTTGATTCATCAAGTCAGTAAGTAGATTGTTTAAATGACTTTACAGATTGATAAGCAACTGTGTGCAACAGGGAGAGTGACAGTCTCTCGATGTAAAGGTAATGAACTAAGTTGGAAGAAACTGAACAGTTTTGATCCTGTTACGATTATCTTCTAATTTAGCAATAGTGAAGAAACACTTGTATCACATAAAACTTTTAAAATGAGAGTTTTGGTAAAATGGATAAAGCACTCCAGAGTCTATGAGAAATAAACACACGTTAACACTCATTTTACAGAACAAATTGTTTTAATTTCAGGTGTGTAATCATCAAATCACTTATTTGCATATTTCTCACAACCATTTTTTTATTATTACCATAGTGTTTAATTTGTATATGGCCTTGTCCACATGCTCTATGAATGAAATTGTGGCCTAGATTTCGTTCTATGTGAAATAATATTAAAAACTGGTACTAAAACAATTTTGCTTTAGTAGATATTTATGTGCTAAAATAGCACTGCTTTATTTTGGTATTTGTGGGATGGTGATAGTTATTTTTAATTAGTTCAAATGAGCAGAAAATGGTGTTTTTTTTTTTAGTAGAAATGGGGTATAAAATTACTGTAATGACCTCACTTGTAAACCTAATGTCTAATTGACTTGAGTTATTGAAGGCGGGGTGGTGGTGGTGAGTTGACTTAATTTCTAATTTAAATATTCCTTGAGTGAGAACGTATATGCATGTTCCTAGTTAAACCTGGAATGATACATGTATTTGTATAAGACCAGTATCTATTTATTCAGGAAATGTTACTCCAGGCATTTATGAGGGGTAAAGTTCTTCTAGAGGTTTTGACAATTGCTTTAGGCAGAAAAATCTAAAGAAGCATATATTTAAATGTGTTAGTCAAACCAATGGATCTAATAACATTTGTAATTAGATTGCTTAAATAAGTACTTAATTTGTACACAGTTATTTGAAAGTCATTTAATTATTCAAAGATAATTTATTGTTTTCTCTGTAGTTAACTGAGACACATGGTGCTAAACAATAGTTTTGAATAAACTTTGTTTAGGCATTGACTACTGGACCTTTCAATTTAAACATGTATATTAAGGCTTACACCTCTTTTTTGACAACAATGATTTAAATCAAATATTTAATCTGATTTTAGCATTGTTCAAATTGATGGTATAAAACAAGGACTGACAAATATTTTATGTAAAGAGCCAAGTCAAATATTTTCAGCTTTTCACGCCATACAGTCTCTGTAGCAACCACTGAAGTCTGCTGTTTTTATCAGGGAATGAGTCATAGACAGATTTAAATAAGTGACCCTGGCTGTGCTGTGACAAAACTTTAATTGAAATAACTGGAGTCAGATAGGCTGTAGTTTGTTGACCTCTCATATAGAAAATAGCATTAAAATTAACACTAATTAGAAAGTAATACAGTGTCTAGCATATTGCCTTTTCCATAGACTGTTCTAAATTTTTGCTTTCAATGAATTAAGAGATAAATGTATCACTGTCTAAAAATAAGTTCCAAATATCAAACATTACTTTAGGAAGATTAGAAATATTTCAAAATAGGAAAAGCTTATCTGCTTGAGAGATCAAGATCAAGATTGAAAAATATCAGAAAACAAAGCAATGCCAAAGATACTGCAAGTCATCTACTTGCTCACACTATTTGGTCTTCTGAATATACTCTGAGTCTTGATCTTGCAACTACAGCTGAAATGAACATTTTATAGAGATAAATATTGAAAAGAATTTGAGGTTCTAAGATATTTAAAGGTATTTTATTTTTGCCGCTCATCGGAAAACTTTTTTTTTTTGTCATTGCTCCATGGATGTTTATTGAATGAATAAATGAATACTTGGTTATAGATTGGAGGAAGGATCAGCGCTGGTAGAGAAAACACGTTGATAGTGACTCTCTTCAAGATGTAGAGACTAGAATATCAGCTTCCCGCTTTCACACACACGTAGCCCAGGTGTTGCCCCTTCAGTGAAACACCCTGAAGAGATATGTCCAAGTAGTATGTTTCCATTTGGATAGGAAATACCTCTTTGGTTCTGAGATATTGTATTATTTTTGTGGGAAAAGCAAATCAGGGAGTAGATAATGCACCTCACCTGTGCATAATATAACAGGGTTTGAAAACATTTTAGCTTCAATAGCTATATTTTCTTTTTTTTTTTTACATCTTTATTGGACTATAATTGCTTTACAATGGTGTGCTAGTTTCTGCATCTTAACAAAGTGAATCAGTTATATATATACATATGTACCCATATCTCTTCCCTCCTGCATCTCCCTCCCTTCCACCCTCCCTATCCCAGCCCTCTAGGTGGTCACGAAGCACCAAGCTGATTTCCCTGTGCTATGTGGCTGCTTCCCACTAGCTATCTATTTTAGGTTTGGTAGTATATATATGTCCATGCCACTCTCTTGCTTTGTCACAGCTTACCCTTCCCCCTCCCCATATCCTCAAGTCCATTCTCTAGTAGGTCTGTGTCTTTATTCCTGTCTTACTCCTAGATTCTTCATGACATTTTTTCCCTTAAATTCCATATATATGTGTTAGCATACGGTATTTGTCTTTCTCTTTCTGACTTACTGCCCTCTGTATGACAGCCTCTACGTCTATCCACCTCATTACAAATACCTCAATTTCATTTCTTTTTATGGCTGAGTAATATTCCATTGTATATATGTGCCACATCTTCTTTATCCATTCATCTAATGATGGACACTTAGATTGTTTCCATCTCCAGGCTATTGTAAATAGAGCTGCAATGAATATTTTGGTACATGACTTTTTGAATTATGATTTTCTCAGGGTATATGCCCAGTAGTGGGATTGCTGGGTCATATGGTAGTTCTATTTGTAGTTTTTTAAGGAACCTCCATACTGTTCTCCATAGTGGCTGTATCAATTCACATTCCCACCAGCAGTGCAAGAGTGTTCCCTTTTCTCCACACCCTCTCCAGCATTTATTGTTTCTAGATCTTTTGATGATGGCCATTCTGACTGGTATGAGATGATATCTCATTGTAGTTTTGACTTGCAATTCTCTAATGATAAATGATGTTGAGCATTCTTTCATGTGTTTGTTGCAGTCTGTATATCTTTAGAGAAATGTCTACTTAGGTCTTCTGCCCATTTTTGGATTGGGTTATTTGATTTTTGTTGAGCTTCATGAGCTGCTTATAAATTTTGGAAATTAATCCTTTGTCCGTTGCTTCATTTGCAAATATTTTCTCCGATTCTGAGGGTTGTCTTTTGGTCTTGTTTATGGTTTCCTTTGTTGTGCAAAAGCTTTTAAGTTTCATTAGGTTCCATTTGTTTATTTTTGTTTTTATTTCCATTTCTATAGGAGGTGGGTCAAAAAGGATATTGCTGTGATTTATGTCATAGAGTGTTCTGCCTATGTTTTCCTCTAAGAGTTTGAAAGTTTCTGGCCTTACATTTAGGTCTTTAATCCATTTTGAGCTTATTTTTGTGTATGGTGTTAGGGAGTGATCTAATCTCATACTTTTACATGTACCTGTCTAGTTTTCCCAGCACCACTTATTGAAGAGGCTATCCTTTCTCCACTGTACATTCCTACCTCCTTTATCAAAGATAAGGTGACCATATGTGCGTGGGTTTATCTCTGGGCATTCTACCCTGTTCCATTGATCTATCTTTCTGTTTTTGTGCCAGTACTATACTGTCTTGATTACTATAGCTTTGCAGTATAGTCTGAAGTCAGGGAGCCTGATTCCTCTAGCTCCATTTTTCCTTCTCAAGATTGTTTTGGCTATTCGGGGTCTTTTGTGTTTCCATACAAATTGTGAAATTTTTTGTTCTAGTTCTGTGAAAAATGCCAGTGGTAGTTTGATAGGGATTGCATTGAATCTCTAAATTACATTGGGTAGTAGTGTCATTTTCACAATGTTGATTCTTCCAATCCAAGAACATGGTATATCTCTCCATCTATTTGTATCATCTTTAATTTCTTTCATCAGTGTCTTATAATTTTCTGCATACAGGTCTTCTGTCTCCTTAGGTAGGTTTATGCCTAGATATTTTATTCTTTTTGTTGCAATGGTAAATGGGAGTATTTTCTTGATTTCACTTTCAGATTTTTCATCATTAGTGTATAGGAATGCCAGAGATTTCTGTGCATTAATTTTGTATCGTGCTACTTTACCAAATTCATTGATTAGCTCTAGTACTTTTCTGGTAGCATCTTTAGGATTCTCTATGTATAGTATCATGTCATCTGCAAACAGTGACAGCTTTACTTCTTCTTTTCTGATTTGGATTCCTTTTATTTCCTTTTCTTCTCTGATTGCTGTGGCTAAAACTTCCAAAATTATGTTGAAAAAGAGTGATGAGAGTGGGCAACCTTGTCTTGCTCCTGATCTTAGTGGAAATGCTTTCAGTTTTTCACCATTGAGGATGATGTTGGCTGTGGGCTTGTCATATATGGCCTTTATTATGTTGAGGAAAGTTCCCTCTATGCCTACTTTCTGCAGGGTTTTTATCATAAATGGGTGTTGAATTTTGTCAAAAGCTTTCTCTGCATCTATTGAGATGATCATACGGTTTTTCTCCTTCAATTTGTTAATATGGTGTATCACATTGATTGATTTGCATATATTGAAGAATCCTTGCATTCCTGGAATAAACCCCACTTGATCATGGTGTATGATCCTTTTAATGTGCTGTTGGATTCTATTTGCTAGTATTTTGTTGAGGATTTTTGCATCTATGTTCATCAGTGATATTGGCCTGTATTTTTTTCTTTGTGACATCCTTGTCTGGTTTTGGTATCAGGTTGATGGTGGCCTCATAGAATGAGTTTGGGAGTGTTCCTCCCTCTGCTATATTTTGGAAGAGTTTGAGAAGGATAGGTATTAGCTCTTCTGTAAATTTTGATAGAATTCGCCTGTTAAGCCATCTGGTCCTGGGCTTTTGTTTGTTGGAAGATTTTTAATCAGTTTCAATTTCAGTGCTTGTGACTGGTCTGCTCATATTTTCTATTTCTTCCTGATTCAGTCTTGGCAGGTTGTGCTTTTCTACGAATTTGTCCATTTCTTCCAGATTGTCCATTTTATTGGCATAGAGTTGCTTGTAGTAATCTCTCATGATCCTTTGTATTTCTGCAGTGTCAGTTGTTACGTCTCCTTTTTCATTTCTAATTCTATTGATTTGAGTCTTCTCCCTTTTTTTCTTGATGAGTCTGGCTAATAGTTTATCAATTTTATTTAACTTCTCAAAGAACCAGCTTTTAGTTTTATTGATCTTTGCTATCATTTCCTTCATTTCTTTTTCATTTATTTCTGAACTGATCTTTATGATTTCTCTCCTGCTAACTTTGGGGTTTTTTTTGTTCTTCTGTCTCTAATTTAGGTGCAAGGTTAGGTTGTTTATTCAAGATGTTTCCTGTTTCTTAAGGTAGGATTGTATTGCTATAAACTTGCCTCTTAGAACTGCTTTTGCTGCATCCCATAGGTTTTGGGTCGTTGTATCTCCATTGTCATTTGTTTCTAGGTATTTTTTAATTTCCTCTTTGATTTCTTCAGTGATCACTTCGTTATTAAGTAGTGTATTGTTTAACCTCCATGTGTTTGTATTTTTTTACAGATCTTTTCCTGTAATTGATATCTAGTCTCATAACATTGTGGTTGGAAAAGATACTTGATACAATTTCAATTTTCTTAAATTTACCAAGGCTTGATTTGTGACCCAAGATATGATCTATCCTGGAGAATGTTCCATGAGCACTTGAGAAAAATGTGTATTCTGTTGTTTTTGGATGGAGTGTCCTATAAATATCAATTAAGTCCATCTTGTTTAATGTATCATTTAAAGTTTGTGTTTCCTTATTTATTTTCATTTTGGATGATCTGTCCATTGGTGAAAGTGGGGTGTTCGGGTAACTTTTTATTCCCATTAATAACTAGCCTGGCAATTATGCAGTGCTTAATAAATTTAAGTAGCATTAAATAATGAGTAAATACTCATTTCCTCTGCCAAATTTAGATATTTCTAAATATATTATTGCTGACCAAAGTTTCAGTTAGCTAACAAAATTATAAGAAGCTTATCATTGAGGAAATGTGTTTTTTGCCTCCCACTGTAAATAATCAACTCATTTATCAAATGTTGGACACCAATTATGCTAGGCACTTGCTATGACACCTACTGGGTACTAAAACTTATAAACAACCACCGAAAAAAGTGAAGGAAAATGTTCCCCAAATTAATTTCTGTTTTTCATTTTCTGTCCTCTCTATCTGAAAGGTCTTTAAGAGTCTCAGAGGGACAGAAAAAAAATTATGTAAAGTATATTCAGTGGCAACTTCAAGAAGAGCCTCGTTCAACTTGTTATATGAATGTGTAGTCCTTAGGTATAATATCTAACATAAAATGTATTAAAGTAAACCAGACAGAGAAAGGCAAATATCATATGATATTGCTTATATGTGGAATAGAAAAAAATGGTACAAATGAACTTATTTACAAGACAGATGAAGCCACGGATGTAGAAAACAAACTTATGGTCACCGGTGGGGAAGGGAGTTGGGGATTGACATAGACACATTTCTACATATAAAATATGTAACTAATAACCTACTCTATAGCACAGGGAACTCTACTTAATACTCTGTAATGACATATATGGGAAAAGAATCGAAAAGAGTGGATATATGTATATGTATAACTGATTCACTTTGCTGTACAGCAGAAACTAACACAACATTGTAAATCAATGATACGCCAATAAAAAGTAATTAAAAACCAGGTGACAATTCTGGAAAAAAAAGTATTGAAGTTTGTTATCATACACTTTAATATTTAACATGTACTTAATTATTGAGAATCCAGTATGTGTCACTATTGAATGTACTAAAAGAATGGACAATTAAATGATGCATGACTAATTTCCTCCCCAATTTCTCATTCCTTGGTGGGTGTGTATGTGTGTGCAGGTGTATTTTATAGTGTTGTGACCAGGAACTAGTTCTCCTCTTTGTACTGGATGGGTTAACTAAAATACAGTCATAATCCCTTATGTTTAGGATCATATGACTATCACTGTTGTAAATTAAGTAATTATGAAGAGAACAATAATTTCATCATTACATGTAAAGTTGGGGGAAGTGTAAGAAGTAAGAAGTCAATGAGAAAATGTGATTTTGATAAAGAATTTCTGAATTGCTTTGGTTTCCTGGATTCCTCACAGAAAGTGGTATTCCATCTCTCAAAATGGGAGTGCTTTCCCTCAACACTTCTAGCTGTTCTTTCTCACCTCTAGCCTCATTAACCTGTACAGGAAAAGAAATTATTTTCTTTAAATTCTACAAAATCTCTAGACTGTTAAGTTGCTGGGTATGCTTTCCTATAGGGGAGACAGAATGTCACACTTGGGAGCAACACTCTGAGCTGGGTCCACAGGCAGTAAAAAAGACTACTATGAATAAGAAATATCACTAGGAAAGTAATTCTACAAACCTGAAAAAATACAAGATAGTTTTAGAAACTAAAGTATTCCTATACACCTAAAAAGTGTTTGATCTTTTATAAAAGAATATTGATTTTCATTAATTTACCCAGCATACTTGAGTAAGCCTTTCTAAAACCATCTACAAGACTGTTCAGAATAGCCTTCTAGTCAGCAAACATTTTTCACTTCCAGAAGGGATTCAAGAAGACAAAAGGGACAAGAAAATCATGCATGAAATACTAGAAATGAGTGAAGACAGGGATGTTATTAAAAGTCAAGGAGAGCTTCTGATATTAAAAACCTTTCTATTTTTTAAATTGAAGTATATTTGATTTACAGTGTGTTAGTTTCAAGTACAGAAAAGTGATTTGGTTTTGAATATATATACTATATATATATATAAAATATATATTATATATATATACTTTTTCAGATTCTTTTCCCTCATAGGTTATTACAAGATACTGAGTATAGTTCCCTGCGCTATACAGTAGGTCCTTGTTGTTTTTTTCTTTCATATAAAGTAGTGTGTATATGTTAATGCCAAACTCCTAATTCATCCCTCCTCCCCCTGCTTTACCCTTTAGTAACCGTAAGTTTGTTTTCTATGTCTGTGATCCTATTTCTGTTCTGTAAATAAGTTCATTTGTATCTCTTTTTATTTTAGATTATACATATAAGTGATATCATATGATATTTGTCTTTCTCTTTCTGGCTTACTTCACTTAGTATGATAATCTCTAGGTCCATCCATGTTGCTGAAATGGCATTATTTCATTCCTTTTTTTGGCTGGGTAATATTCCATTGTATAAATATACCACATCTTCTTTATCAGTTCATCTGTCCATGGACATTTAGGTTGCTTCCGTGTCTTGGCTATTGTAAATTGGGCTCCAGTGAACACTGGAGTGCATGTGTCTTTTCTAATTGCAGTTTTCTCCAGATATATGCCCAGGAGTGGGGTCACTGGATCGTATGGTAACATTTTTTTTTAGTTTCTCACAAAATCTCTGCACTCTTCTCCATAGTGGCTGCACCAATTTACATTCCCATCAACAGTATAGGATTCCCTTTTCTCCACACTCTCTAACATTTATTATTTGTTGACTTTTTGATGACAGCCATTCTGACCAGAGGTGATACCTCATTGTAATTTTGATTTGCATTTGTCTAATAATTAGCGATATCGAGCGTCTTTTCATGTGTGTTTTGGCCATCTGTATGCATTCTTTGGAGAAATGTCTATTGATATTCTGCCCATTTTTTGATTGGGTTGTTTGGTACTGAGTTGTATGAGCTGTTTGTATATTTTGGACATTAATCCATTGTTGTTCATATCGTTTGCAAATATTTTCTCCCATTCTACAGGTTGTCCTTTAATTTTGTTTATAGTTTCCTTTCCTGTGCAAAAGCTTTCAAATTTAGTCAGGTCCCATTTGTTTATTTTTGCTTTTATTTCCATTACTCTAGAAACAGATCCAAAAAGATATTGCTGCAATTTATGTCAAAGAGTGTTCTGCCTATGTTTTCCTCTGGGCGTTTTATAGTGTCTGGTCTTACAGTTAAGTTTCTTAACCATTTTTAGTTTATTTTTGAATATGGTGTTAGAGAATCTTCTAATTTCATTCTCTTACATGTAGCTGTCCAGTTTTCCCAGCACCACTTATTGAAGAGACAGACTGTCTTTTCTCCATTGTATATTCTTACCTCTTTTTTCATAGATTAGGTGACCATAGTTGTGTGGGTTTATTTCTGGACTTCCTATCCTGTTCCATTGACCTATATTTCTGTGTTTTTTTGGTTTTGTTTTTTACAAGTACCATACTGTTATTATTACTGTAGCTTTGTAGTATAGTCTGAAGTCAGGGAATCCAATTCCTCCAGCTCCATTTTTCTTTCTGAAGGTTACTTTGGCTATTCAGGGTCTTTTGTATCTCCATACCAATTTTTTAAAATTTCTTGTTCTGTGAAAAATGCTATTGGTAATTTGATAGGGATTGCATTGAATCTGTATATTTCCTTGGGTAGTATGGTCATTCTAATGATAGTGATTCTTCCAGTCCAAAGGCATGATGTATCTTTTGGTCTGTTTGTGTTGTCTTTAATTTCTTTCATCAGCATCTTACAGTTTTTGGAGTATGTATTTTGCCTCCTTAGGTAGGTTTATTCCTAGGTATTTTATTCTTTTTGATACGATGGTAAGTGGAATTATTTCCATAATTTCTCTTTCTGATACAGAACGAATCACCCAAGTCCAGGAAGTGCAAAAATCTTTCTACTTTTAAAAGTATTTTGAAAGTATAATGGATATGAATCATTTATTTGAATATTCTTCAACCCCCAGTTTTCTCTTGACAGTAATTAAAAGTAAATGTCTACTAGAATGTCAAAACAAGTGACTTAAATAGAAAATTAAGTTAAAATAGTTAGTTGGCATTAACCATCAAAAACAAATTTTCACTAATATTTGGTGGGCATACCTAAGTGCAGAAAAACACCTACTTCTGTTAAGGATTTTATATTGAAAAGGAGTTTGCAATACTAGACATTAAAGATTAAAGAAAGGCTCCAAAGTCATCTCATGTAAATATTTACCCCCTATTTTCTCCTGCTTTCCAGGTTTCTATCTAATTATTGCATAATTACATATATCAGAAAATATATATTAACAAACATTGGCCTTACTCTTAGGATATTCAAGGTAAATCTTATAAATTAAAAATAATGTTTTAGCATATAAATGATCTAAATCGATAATCTGAAAATAATTTATTTTTGTAGGTAACAACAACTTCTTGATATTATCAAGAATCAGTACCCTCTGACAAAATTATTTTGTGGATTTGGTACCTTGTAATTATTTTTTCTATAATGAATACAAATGATGAATAAATGAGAGAATATTTTCAAGCTTATATACAGTCCATTTTTTGTTTGTTAATCACTGAGCCAAATCCAGTTGTGGTCAAATAAATATTCAAAAGATGCCATGTTATTTTTCCTGTACAAATATATTGCTCCCCATTGATCTACTATTAGGCATTTTTCTCCTCCTACAGTGTATGTAACTCTCACCCATGGTCATTTCTAAATGCTAAACTACAAACACAATTTCATCAAAGCGTATGATTAAAACTTAGGAGGCAAAGAATGACTTAGGCATAGAGATACTTCTAATTTTAGGAGTTAATGTGGATTTCATTTCTCAGTTGAAGAAATACCGTTAGAAAGAAAAAAGCAAGCCTGAGACTGAAGCAATGAGTTAGACAGTTTTTAGGAGTAAAACAAAAGATGTTGTGGGAATAAACAGACCTTGGTTGGCCAGAGGAAATGGAGGACTCTCCTTGATGACTTCTTCCAACTAGATTGAAACTTCTAGAAACAGAGACGATGGAGAATAGGAAACAAGGACTAGGATGAGAATGCAAAGGAGATGGTGGGAAATGCAGTGAGAGTGAGTAATTTCCCAAAGACAGACATCAACTTTGTACCTTCAGTCTCCATTTTATTTTTTCTGCAAAAGTCAACATAAGAAATTATTTTGTCTTACTGCATCAGAGATTTAGAGATATCACTAATGAAGACACTGAGAGTTGGCACCAGTAAGAGCAAATCTCTTCATGACTAATAAGTTTAAGGAATAAAATGTTACTGATATTTCTGTCTCATTTGAAAGTTAATTCTTCTTACCAAAATAATGGCCAAATTTTCTGAATTTTTTATTATATTTCAATCCCTTAAACCTCATTTGAATCTTATTTCCCTTTATTTTTAGTTTTATTATTCTTGATTTTGTTCTTTTATGGTAAACATCAAAAACATTTAATATTTTTATTCATACCTTAACCCCCAAACTACACACACATGCAATTAATCTTTACTTACCTGCTTTAGAAGCTACTTAGCAAGAAAAATTAGGGAAGCCCCACCATAAATTACATGCTTATAATCTAAAAACCCCTAGCAACTTGTGCAAATCTTTAACATTTCTCCCTCCAGATGGTGAGCTTTTTGAGAGCTGAATAAGAGCCAACACATATAATAACTGGAGATGGTACACTGTGAATAAGTATGGAATGAATAGCTACCAGATAAGGTGAACATATAGTTCCCTATTTAATATTAAATAACACATGCAAATCCCTTGACCTGACTAATACTTAGTTTGACTGAGTACCATTAATGGTCATTCAGATGGATGCCAGCAATTCCCCTTGTCCATTTCCACTGAGATACCTTGTAATAGGCATGTACATTTTTTACCTTTGAGATTCTTTTTCTCCTTCTGCCAGATAGTTTCCTTTGCATAATATAACCAGTTTCTTAAAAAAGGAATTTCCTTTTCCCTGAGCCAGATTTTCCAATCTTAAAAGTAAAATTTTCCCAGTGCTATAGCAAAGCATTTTTCCATATTGTCTGACACTATTGTTCTGTTGTACATGCATTTTTTAAGCCACTTAATCAACGTATTGTGAAACATCATCTGTTAAAGTTTCACATACTTTCAAATGGAGCATTAAATTTATCATATGCAGACTAAATTTAGATAGGAGAACCAAAGCTGAACATAATGGATTAGCAAGAATGTGAAAGAAATCAATGATTCAGCATTTTTGATTAATAATATATTCAGTTTCTGCAAAACTGCTGGACTTTGATAAGAGCATCCGCATTTCTTAATATTACTGAGATAATGAAGCTCTCCACAAGTCATCATACACATGGTAACTGGCATTCCTAGCAAGATTCAGGAATGTTGTATCTTAAAAGTATACATCAACTATGAACTCCAAGTATTACTTTATTTTCCCCCCTCTATTAAATATATTCGAGTCTGGGTCAGTTCAGATACAGGAAAATATTTTTTCTTTTAATACATATACATTATATTCTCTTGATAATCAAAGCTTTTTAAAGTTTTACAATATTGGAATGAAACCTGTTCATCAAATTTCTCTTAATTTAATAAGGACTCAACTACATTAATAAAAAAACTATACAAATGATTTCTTCAATAGAATGGTAGTAATTATTTCTCTGTCTTATAACTTAAAAAGAGATGATTCATTTAAAAATGACCAAACACCAAAAAGTTGGTGCAGACATGGAAAGCAGGGGTTAAAACTGATACATTTCTCTCTTAAACTCTAGTAAGAGACAAGTATATTAGTTATGTGTGCTTTGTGAAAAAGTCATGACAAACTTAATGATTTAACATGATACACAGTTGTAATTTCACAGTGTTTGTGAGTCAGGAATCTGGATATAGCTTTGCTTGGTCCTTGGCTTCAGGGTCTCTCATGAAGTCACAGTCAATGGTATCAATAAGATTTGGGTCTCATGTGAAGGCCTAATTGGGGAAGAATTAAATTCCAAACTCATTTACATGGTTGTTGCCAGGAATTACTTGATTTGGGGATGTTAAACTAAGGATCTCACCTTTCTAGCTGGTTGTTGACCAGTGGTCACCTTTAGCTCCCTGCCACATGTGCCTCACTGGCACAGCAACTTGCTTCACCAAACCAGCAAGAGAAAGAGTGATAAAGAGGATCTTCTAAATGGAAGTTAGAAATCTCTTTTAACCTAATTACAGAAGTGGTACCTTTGCCATATTCTATCGTTTAGAAACAAATTACTAAGCCAGCCCACATTCAGGGAAAGGGATTATACAAGAACTTGAATACCAGAAGATAGAGATCATTGGAGGCCATCTTAAAGTCTGCTCACAACAGAATATTAATTGCGAGAGAAACTCCTTGCAGAAAAAAAAAAAATTATGTTCAATAAAAGACGTGTGTAGGACTAAATGATAGTGTTCAGTTTTGATATTTGGAAGCTACAAAGTAAATTGCAGGATAATTTCTTTCCTTATAAGTATTTTATGGTTTTTAAATTTTGATTATCCAGTCTATTCTTCATAGATGGTGTAGTGCTGTATTATAATGAATAGGAATGTATTTTGAAACTGTAGTTGAAGAAATAATGAGATCATGTATGTGCCTTTAAAAAAGTCAGGTCACCATACTCCCAACAAGGACACCATATAATAAGAACAAATATCTAAATGGTAACACCAGGAAGAATTCTTATGCATTATTTACTGAAGCTATATTAAAGTGATAAAAGAAGTAATGTCAAATACAATTTAAAAAATTGTGAAAGTCTTCAAAATGGACCAAAGAGAATATTGAGTATCCTCAATGGAAACAAGGCATTGTCTAGTTCATCATCCATATTATCTGATTTTCTTGAGTTTCTGAGACTTGCCATGTCTTTGATTTACCACTACCAAATTGATACAGACTTTATCTTATGTACCTATTTGTGGCATGGAGTACTAATATATGACACCTAAAATATAGTCAATGATGTGTGAACTGATTAACCATTTCATAATTTTTATATACTCTAAGTTTGTCATTGAAAAATGATATTAAAATTTATAGCCAGCTATTGTAAATTGCAATGAAAAAACACTTCATTAAGTTTTTGTAATAAAGAATGAAGGACATCTTTTAGAAATGAAAGAGGTATGGATTTAATTAAAATGTCAAATTATTGTTGCAACAAAGGTCATAACCATAAAATGTAATTGAAAGAAGTTCATTACCTTGTACCCTAATGTGTTCTTTCCATTTCAAAATGTATATTGCATATTTGACAGTTAAGAATAAAGATAATTTTATTTAAGTGAATGAACTAAGATAAGAATTATTATAAACTATATACTTTAGGGAATTTTTTCAAATATTAATTTTTCTGTATATGCAATTTACTCTCCTTAAATCCATGGACGAGTAAATTTTTTTTCTAACATTAGAGGCAAATGCAGCGATGGACTTCAATATGCTAAAACTTTCTTTACAATTATGTAAACATTCTTTGAATCATTAGATTGTAAGGTATTTATTGTCAGCCTCATTAAACTTCTGATTATGTATATAATTTATGAATATAACTATAAACGGTTATCGATATTATGTATTAAATGATTTAAAACATCATGCATTATTATAAAAAATTAAGCTGTAGATAGAAGGTACACCTAAGCACTTTTTGCAATCACTGTAGCTGCTGCTGTTTTAACTCTTTGGTTAGAGATGGAGTAACACAGTATATTGAAAAGAGCATTCCCCTGGGAATAGCGCGAATTGCTTTAGCTGTGTGATACTGGAAATAAATCATCATATTTCCCTAGGCTATGTTCTCTACATCTGTCAAATAAAAAGATGAAGGGCCTCTATGATCCATTGTATGTATAAATCTTATATTCTGGAAGTCTTCATAGATGTACAAGAAACCATAGGAATTGTAGATATCTTTTATTTTCTGCCTTTGTGTTCTGGAATTAGGTTTAAAAAGTCATTTTCTGTCTTTTATTTTTGTAACTCATGCAAGGGAATAAATACAGTACTTGAAGTCAGCTTTACACAATGAATTATCTTCTAGAGAACATTTACGAGCACATCTGAGGGTGCAAAATACTGTATAATAATGATGAGAAATAGAAACGTTTCAGCATAATGGACACAATGATGACCAAAATTACTAATGAGGTTTCAAAACTGTGGAAAATCTTTTAATAATACTTATCTTTTGTACGGATTTTTACATACTACTTAAAATATACTCTGTAAATACTGAGATGACAATTAACCGTAATAAGCTTTCTATATTTTACACCATGTAATTCTTGAATTGCCATTTCCCTCCTCAAAGAAACTCTATGCATATGCATAAATATCAATTAAATACAAAAATATTATGGGAAAGTGTTTTATGCTGCTGTTATTTTAGAAGAGAAATAATAAGTAACCTCACTCTTTATTATTTAAGCAAAAAAGGATAGGAGAATGTCTGCCCTAAAATTTTTTCACCTCATTTTGGTTGTCAAAAGCACGAAGAATACAACATATTACATACAATTTACAGTTGTATACACTGGTGTTTTTATCCTGGAATGGATATATTCTATTCTGTAAAACCAAATCCATGTATAATTGTATTTGAGGTTCTTAATAATAGAATTTATTGACTGATTGAAATATCCTTAAGGAGAAGAAATATGGTATTTTTTATGTATATAATATAGTCAGTGTCAAGTTCACTTAGTGATTTTATTTGTTTAAGAAACTCAACTTTCTGGGTTAAATGTAGCTTTAACAG
This sequence comes from Lipotes vexillifer, assembly GCF_000442215.2. NCBI lineage: Eukaryota > Metazoa > Chordata > Mammalia > Artiodactyla > Lipotidae > Lipotes > Lipotes vexillifer. The sequence continues at coordinate 4,647,150 of NW_006791822.1, read as the reverse complement.
AAAGGATATCTTTAAAATGTAAATTGTCAGTCTAACAGTTTTAAAAGTGGAGACCATTCAAGTGGTGGTCTATTTCTTAGTAAATCATTATAAAGAAGCTTTTAAAATGTGCTTCATTTATCCCAGAAATAGAATTCTGATTAAAACACATAATGCTGAAAATATACTCCTATCCCACCACTAAATAGATTTCCCCTGTTATTTTCTTGCAGTGAAGCATCTCATAACTTTGTTTAGAAAAACAACTGAATCATTCCAATGAAGAATTTGCAATGAAGGTCTAATTGCTCTTTGAAATACAGGATTCTTCTTACTAGATACTAACACTGAATGGCTTTTAGTCTTCCACATTTTTACACTGTAATTCAGTGTGTTTAGTTTATCCCTTTTACCTATGTTGATATCCAAAACTGAAAGAGAAGCAAAACCAATACATTGATTTTTTAGAAGAGCAAAGTGAATATTTAGTTTAATTAAAAGTATGCAATCCTTGGAAAGCTACTTTTACATTATATTACCATTAGTATTAAATTCTACAAACAGACATTGATTTTAGACAGTAAATCTATTTTGGTTCTGACTCCAAAAGTTACAAATTTATATTGTACAATTACACTATTGAACAAAAATAACAAGTGTTTAAATAAATTACAAAGTGTAGACAACTGATAGACATCATTAGAGGTTTAGGATAGACATTAGAGGTTTAGGATAATATAAAAATATTGCAACAGAAAAAATCTTTTCATATAACAAAGTGAATATACAAAAGAATCTTTGTCTGTTTTGATTATGAAATAAGCAATACCAGATTTCAATTTTTATGTGAAAAGTCTTCAAACCTAAGCAATCATCATATATGTAGAAATCTGTGCTCTTGACTGACAGCCATTTAGCTCTAGACTAAGCAGCTGTAAATGAAAACTGGTTGCATTCCAAATTTCCATTTATAATTGTTTGCATCTCTATAATTTCACACAGAAACTTTGTGCTGTTATCTGAAAAACATATTATGCATAATGCAGCTGAAAAGGAAATTTTAGAATATATTACTAATGAATATCTATCCTTTAGAAGTACCATTTGTTGCATAGTTTTTATAGTTCAGCTTAAAACAAAGAATCTGAACTTTTTTAATTGAAGTATAGTAGTTTAACAATGTTAATTTCTGCTGGACACCAAAGTGACTCAGTTGTACATTATATGTATATATACATTATTTTAAAAATTATTTTCCGTTATGGTTTATCAGAGGATATTGAATATAGTTCCCTGTGCTATACAGTAGGACCTTGTTGTTTATCCATTCTATGCATAATGGTTTGCATCTGCTAAACCCAAGCTCCCAATCCATTCCCCACCGCCCCCGCCCTTGGCAGCCACAAGTCTGTTCTCTATGTCTGTGAGTGTGTTTCGTAGATAGGTTCATTGTGTCATATTTTAGATTCCATGTATAAAGTGATATCATATGGTATTTGTCTTTCTCTGAGTTACTTCACTTAGTATGATAATCTATAAATCCATCCATCTTGCAATATATATTAGTTTAACATCCATTATTCATTCATTTCTTCATTTGACAAATAATTATTGAGCAGCTACCATGTGCTAAGCACTGTTATAAGGGCTTGAGATTAACCAGTGAACAAAATTTGTTTACATTATATCAAATCTATCCCTCATATGTAGCTGCTACAAAAGTCAACCCCCAGGGCCTCCCTGGTGGCGCAGTGGTTGAGAGTCCACCTGCCGATGCAGGGGATACGGGTTCGTGCCCCGGTCCGGGAAGATCCCACATGCCGCGGAGTGGCTGGGCCCGTGAGTCATTGCCGCTGAGCCTGCACGTCCGGAGCCTGTGCTCTGCAACGGGAGAGGCCACAACAGTGAGAGGCCCGCGTACAGCAAAAAAAAAAACAAAAAAGTCAACCCAACTTGGCCACTACTGCTACAAAAAATTGTTTCCATTTAAGATTGTTCCAAGTAATAACCTGCATTAGTGAACTCCCACAACTCTTTTTTTAAAGGTCCAGTCTTAAGAACGATACCTGTCCTTAAACATTTTCATCAGGTGAACATTCTGGTCATAATTTTTTTCTCATACCAGTAAAGCCTATTATTTAACCTTCATTAAAATTTATATTTTCTATATAGAATATTCCATTCTTCTGTTTCCTTCCCAGTTCCTTTCATTTAACTGTTTCCACATAGAATGTTCCATTCTTCTGTTACCTTCCCAGTTTCTTTCAGTTAACTGTTCACAGCTTTGCACTTTAATGGTTGTATTGCTGATCTTCTGTACACTGGGAGGAATGATTCAGGATTTCTACATGCTACCATGCCACCAAAGAGACACTCATGGAGTACTGAATAGAATACTAAACGAAGAATAGCTCTGTTCTTAATGAATCAAGGAAGTCACATCTTCTAAAGAAGAAAGATGAATAAAGCCATCTGCTTCAAGTAATTGATGTGAACCAGAAAAAAGACAAAAGCATAATCTGTCATTGACATCAGTAAAATGTTGGTTTCAGTTCCATTACTATGGTTAATACTTGAATGACTATGGTACAATCAATCACCTACTAAATTTCACTTGGCTTATCAGGAAAAAGTAAACAATAACACCTATTTCATAATGCTGATTTTATAATTGTATATACACACACACACAAACACATAATATCTTATATTGAGGTACAGTTGTTTTATAATATTATGTTTCAGGTATACAAAATGATTCACAATTTTTAAAGGTTATATTCCATTTATAGTTATAAAATCTTGGCTGTATTCCCTGTGCTGTATAAGATATCCATGTAGCTTATATATTTTATACATAGTAGTATGTAGCTCTTAATCCCCCACCCCTATCTTGCCCCTCCCCTCTTTTCTCTCCCTACTGGAAACACTTTTGTTCTCCATATCTCTGAGTCTGTTTTATTTTTGTTGTTTTCACTAGGTGGTTGTTGTTGTTGTTGTTGTTGTTTTTAGATTTCACTAATGAGTGATATCATACAGTATTTGTCTTCCTCTTTCTGGCTTATTTCACTAAGTATAATATCCTCCAAGTCAATCCATGTGTTGCAAATGGCAAAATTTCATTTTTTTTATGACTGAGTAGTATACCATTGTAGATATATATGTATATTATGTATATATATATATATATATATATAATAATATATACACACACCACATCTTCTTTATCTATTGATCTGTTGATGGACATTTAAGTTGCTTCCATATCTTGACTATTGTAAGCAATGCAGCTATGAACATTGGGATGCATGTATCTTTTCAAATTAGTGTTGTTGTTTTTTTCTGGATATATACTCAGGAGTGGAAATGCTGAATAATACGGTAGCTCTATTTTTATTTTGAAGAAACTCCGTATTTTTTTCCACAGTGGCTGTACCAACTTGTATTCCCACCAACAATATGCAAGGGTTCCTTTCTCTCCATAGCCTTGCCAACATTTGTTATTTGTGATCTTTTTGAATATAGCCATTCTTATGGGTGATCTCTATGGTGGTTTTAACTTGCATTCCTCTGATCAGATATGTTGAGGCTCTTTTAATTTTCCCATTAGCCATCTGTATGTCTTCTTTGGAAAAGTGTCTATTCAGGTTTTCTGCCCGTTTTTTATTTGGGATGTTTGATTTTTTTTTTTTTTGATGTTGGGTTGTATGAACTATTTATATATTTCAGATACTAACACATTATCAGTTACTTCATTTGCGAATATTTTCTCCCATTCTGATGGTTGTCTTTTCATTTTGTTGATGATTCCTTTTGCTGTTCAAAAGCTTTTAAGTTTAATTAGGTTCCATTTGTTTATTTTTGCTTTTGTTTCTTTTGCCTTAGGAGACAGATGCAAAAAATATTGCTACAATTTTTGTCAGAGTGCTGTGCCTATGTTTTCTTCTAGGAGTATTACAGTTTCCAGTCTTATATTTAAGCCTTTGATCCATTTTGAGTTTATTTTTGTATATAATGCTAAAGAATGTGGTAATTTCATTCTTTTCAACATAGCTGCCCAGATTTCCCAGCACCAATTATTGAAGAAACTGTCTTTTCTTCATTGTATATTCTTACCTCCTTTATCATAGATTAATTGGCCATAAGAGCAAGGGTGCATTTCTGAGCTCTCTGTTCCATTCCATTGAACTGTGTCTGTTTTTGTGCTAGTACCATACTGTTTTGATTACGGTAGCTTTTTAGTATAGTCTGATGTCAGGGAACATGATACCACCAGCTATATTTTTCTTTCAAAGGTTTTTTTGGCTATTTGGGGTCCTCTGTGTTTCCATATACATTTTAAAATTATTTGTTCTAGTTCTAAGAAAAATGCCATTGGTATTCTGATACGGATTGTATTGAATCTGTAGATTGCCTTAGGTAGTATGGCCATTTTAACAATATTAATTCTTCCAAGCCATGAACATGGTATATATTTTCATCTGCTTGTGTCATCTTCAGTTTCTTTCATCAATGTTTTATAGTTTTCTGAGGACAGGTCTTTTACCTCCTTAGGTATAGGTTTATTCCTAGGTATTTCATCCTTTTTGATGCAATTATAAATGGAATCGTTGTCTTAATTTCTTTTTCTGATAGTTCATTGTTAGTATGTAGAAGTACAACATATTTCTGAATATTAATTTTGTATCCTGCAAATTTACCTAATTAATTATAGACCTCTAGTAGTTTTTGGTGGTATCTTCAAGATTTTTCTATGTATAGTATCATGTCATCTACAAACACTGACAGTTTTACTACTTCTTTTCCAATTCAGATTATGTTTGTTTCTTGTCTGTTTGCTGCGGCTAGGACTTTCAATGGTATGTTGATTAAAAGTGGCAAGAGTGGGTGTGTTCATCTTTTTTCTGATCTTGGAGGAAATGCTTTCAGTTTTTCACCATTGAGCATTTTGTTAGCCATAGGCTTGTCATATATGGCCTTTATGTTGATGTATTTTTCCTCTATAGCCACTTGGAGTGTTTTTCTTCTAAATGGATTTTGAATTTCTGTCAAGCTTTTTGTGCCTCTATTGAGATGAACAGATGATTTTCATTCTTCAGTTTATTTATATGATATATCACATTGGTTACATTGTGGATACTGAAACATCCTTGAATCCCTGAGATAAATCCCACTTAGTCATGGTTTATGATCCTTTTATTGTATTGTTGAACTCAGTTTGTTCATTTTAGGGTGAGGATTTTTACAACTATATTCATCAGTGATATTGGCCTGTAATTTTCTTTTTTGTTATAAGTTTGTCTGGTGTTTGATCCTTTTAATGTGCTGCTGAATTGAGTTTGCTTGTATTTTCTTGAGAATTTTTGCATCTGTATTCATCAGGAATGTTGCTCTGTAGTTTTCTTGTCTGGTTTTCCTTTTCTGGCTTTGGTGTATAGCTAATCTGGCCTTCTGAAATGAGTTTGGAAGTTTTCCCTCCTTTTCAATTTATTGGAAGAGTTTGAGAAAGATTGGCATTAGTTCTTTAAATATTTGGTAAAATTCATCAGTGAAACTACCTGGTCCTGAGATTTTCTTCATTGGGAGATTTTTGATGACTGGTTAAATGTCCTTACTAGTAGTCTATTCAGACTCTCTATTTCTTCTTCATTCAGTCTCAGTAAGAATTTTTTTCCATTTCTCCTGGATTGTCCAGTTTGTTGGTGTGTAGTTCATAATATGATTATATGTGATTTCTGTGGTATCATTCATAACGTCTCCTTTTTCATTTATACTTTTGTTGTTTTGGTCCTCTCCTCTCCTTGGTTAGTCTAAAGTTTTGTCAAATTCATCTTTTCAAAGATAAGTCTTTTAAAAGATTAAAAAAACTAAGATTTGAATCTTTTCTGTTTTTCTACTCTCTATTTCAATTATTTCTATTCTAATTTTTAGTATTTCCTTCTGTTAATTTTGGGCTCAGTTCATTTTTTTCTAGTTTTTATTAGGCATAGAGTTAGATTGTCTTGGGGAATGTTTCTTGCTTCTTAATTTATGCATTTATTACCATGAACTTCATCCTTAAAGCTGCTTTTGCTTCATTCCATAAGTTTTGGTATGTTGTTTCTATTTTTGTTTGTCTCAAGATATGTTTAAATTTCCCCTTCAATTTTTTCTTTGATCCAGTAGTTGTACAGGTTAATGTTGTTTAATTTCACATATTCTTGAATTTTGCAGTTTTCCCCTTGTAATTGATTTCTAGATTCATTCCATTTGTGGTCAGAGAAGATAACTGATACTTGGTATCATTTCAATGTCCTTGAACTTCCTAAGATTGTTTTGTGGCTAACCTATTGACTAGATAGTATTCCATGTGAACTTGAGAAGAATGTGTGTTCTGCTGTTGTCAGATAGAATGCTCTGATAATGTCTGGTAGGTCCATTTGATCTATGGTCTTGTACAAATTCACTGTTTTCTCATTGATTCTCTGTCTGGATGATCTGTCCCTTGTTGACAGTGGGGTATTAAGGTCTCTAACTATTTTGGCATTGCTCAAATTTCTCACTTTAGTTCTGTTAATTTTTGCTTTATGTATTTAGGTGTATTTAGATATTGGGTGTGTAAATATTTACAATTATATCTTCCTAATGAATTAATCCCTTTATTATTATATAACCTTTTTTTTTCTCTTTTTACCATTTTCAGTTTAGTCTATTTTGTGTGTAACTACTCCTGCTTTTACTTCTTTTACTTTTACTTCTTCTCCCCTCACATTTTAGGTTATACAGTTGACATATTTTTTTATATTTTCTAACTAACAAATTATTATAGTTATGTTTATTTTTACTACATTTGTTTATTTTAACTTGTAAACTAGAGTTGTTAAGTGAATTACAACCACCATTACCATGTTATAGAATATGACTTTGACTATATATTTAGCATTACCAGTGACTTATGTTTTTATAATGTTAATTAGTCCTTTATTTCCACTCTATAAACTCCCTACAGCATTTCTTATAAGGCAGGTCTAATAATGATGAGCTCCCTCAGCTTTTGTTTTTTCAGTAATGTCTTTATCCTTCCTTCATTTCTGAAGAAAAGCTTCACCTGGTATTGTATTCTTGGTTGACATGGGTTCTTTTTCAATATTTTGAATATGTCGTCCCATTCTGTTCTGACCTGAAAAGTTTCTATTGAGAAATTCACCCATGGTCTTATGAGGATTCCCTTGTATGTAACTTTTCTCTTTTCTCTTCCTGATTTTAAAATTCTTTCTTTGTCTTTGATTTTTGATAATTTAATTATAAGTGTATTGTTGTAGTCCTATTTGGTTTAAGCTATTTGAGATATTCTGTCCCTCTTGTAACTAGATGTCTATTTCTCTCTCCAGGTCTGGGAAATTTTCAGCCAGCATTATTTCAAATAAACATTCCATCATTTTCTCTCTCTCCTCTCCTTCTGGAATTTCCATGATGCAAATATTGTTTCTTTTCATTGTGTCCTATAAGTGCCAGTAGGCTTTCTTCACTCATTTTATGTTTATTTTTACTTTCATTTTTATTTATTTATTTATTTTGCTTCACTGACTATAGATAATCTCAAATATTTTCTCTTCCAGGTCACTGATTTTTTTTTCTTTTGCATGGTCAAATCTGCTTCTGAAGCTCTCTATTGAATCCCTCAGTTCATCTACGTTATCTTTCAGCTTGTATTGAGTTTACTAAGATCTCTGGGTTTTGTAATGATTTCTATTTCTTTGTTGAACTTTTTTGTTTTGTTTATTCATTGTTTTTCTAATTTTGTTGTCTGTGTATTGTTATAGATCCCTAAACTTCTTTAAGAGCATTATTCTGAATTCTTTTTCTGATAGTTCATAGATCTCCATTTCTTTAGGGTTAGTTATTAGAACTTTATTAGTTCCTCTTGCAGTGTTATATTTAGGTATTATTTTGTGTGTGATTCTTCATTTCTTACAATGTTATCTGCACATTTGAGTAAATGGTCTCCTCTTCCAGACTTGGCATATTCACTTTGGCAGAGACAGTTCTTCACAAATCAGTTCAGCTTGGGTTTCTGGACATGGAGGCTGGTATTATTCTGGGACAGGTGGGTTGGTCTTGCTATCAGAATATTTTGGATGATGCCATTGTTCTAGCTCTGAGATTGGGGTGTGGTGGATGTGCCACTGACTGAGAACTGCTAGATAGGACTGCTGGCTTGGTTCCCTGCCCTAGTGAGGCTTCACCATTGCCTGGATTCTCTGGTCAGGCTTACTAGATGGTTGTGACTGTGTATAATATTTAGCAATAGGTGTGATTATGAATTAGCTTCCCTGCCCTGGGTGGGGGGCAGCAGGATGGCCCAGGGCCTGCATGACTCATTATTTGGGGACTCAAATCAGGCAAGAGTGTACACCAAATTCCATGGCAGGTGAGGCTACTGGCTTTGCTCTGCAGACAAGGAAAGCCATGGGCTGTGCTCTATGTTCATGTGCCCCTGTAAGCAGAGCTGTTGGATGTGTTATGTAACTTCCCATATGCTCTGATAAGGTTCCCCTCTCAGCAGGCTGAAGGCTATATTCAGCAATAAGTGAGAATACAAATTAGTTTTCCTACTGAGACTCAGTTGGAGAAGCAGTTTCAAAGCCACTAGGGTACTTTATTTGTGGTCATGAATCAAGCCAACCCATGCCCCAAGTTCCCTGGCCAGACAGCGTTAATGGTTTTGCTCTGGGGGTCATCAGCTTAGCCTACCTTCCTCTCTGCTCAAATGTTGCTGTGTTACACAGCAGCTTCCAGGTGTACTTGTGAGTCCTTCCTTTCAAATGGAGTCAGGTGCCTCGCTCCACAGTGAGTGGTGCTATGACTTAGTTCTCCTGCCTGGGCAGGACTGGAAGGGATCACTTCAGGCAACCCCAAATTTTCTCAAACAGGCTTTCTTGTTGTGAGCTCCACAGCAGGTGAGGCTACACATCAGCTCTTCTTCCTGTGCATGGTAGACAAGATTCTGGGACCAGCAAAACTTCTCATTAGAGGACCAAATCAAGCTGGCTCGCACCCCAATGAGTTCTCTGGTGAGATTGTATACCAGCTTGGTTCTGAAGATGAGAAAATCTGCTGTTTGGGACTACTACTTAGACTCTACAGGTAGGAACTCTGTCTACCGAAATCCAGGTGCTGTTTTTTGCAAGCTCTCTCCTCCATTCTCTATCACAATCAGATACTCAGTGGTTGAGGCCCACAGATTTCCCTGCAATCTCCATGGGGCAGAACCGGAGTAGGGGGTCCCATGAGGCCATCCACAATGTAGCTGTGGTGGATGTCATTCCTGGGCTCTTTTCTCACTGGAGAAACAGTATGCTCAGGGGAGGTCTCTCAGCCTGATGTTGTGCACCCTTGGGAGGGGCAATGCAGTCAGCTTGTAGCCATTCCTCTTACCTATCTAACACAGTCTGTCTTTGTCTCTGTGGTTCCGGGGTTTAGGAGTAGTTGTTCCAGCCTCACTCCTGGGTTCTATGATTCTCTCAGTGGTGCCTTATCCATAAAGAGCTGTTAGATATTCTTCTTTTGAGGGAGAGCAAAATCAGGAATGACCTATATCACCATCTTGTTAATGTCATGCCCCAGCTACATGTTTCTCTCACGTAACTTTATGTTTTTAACTGACAATAATCTGAGTTGAAGTATCTGTTTCTCTACTTGGGTGATTCTGAGATTTATCCTTTTGAGAATGGCTGGTTGATAAAGTGACAGCTGTCCCCATTTCTTTTTCCCATGTTGAAACTAATCTATAAAAATGTAGGTATGGGGCTTTCCTGGTGGCACAGTGGTAAAGAATCCACCTGCCAATGCAGGGGACATGGGTTTGAGCCCTGGTCCAGGAAGATCCCACATGCCGTGGAGCAGCTAAGCCCATGTGCCACAACTGCTGAGCCTGTGTGCCACAACTATTGAGGCCCATGTGCCTAGAGTCCGTGCTCTGCAACAGGAGAGGCCACTGCAATGAGAGGCCCGCGCACCACAGCAAGGAGTGGCCCCTGCTCGCCACGGCCAGAGGGGGCCCGCATGCAACGACAAAGAACCAATGCAGTCAAAAATAAATAAATAAATTTATTTATTTATTTTTTAAAAAATGTAGGTATGTGGGTCCACATCTAACCCTTAGTTTCCATAGGTATGTGTGTCCACATCACTAACCCTTAGTTTCCATATGTTCTTATTTGTAATTCAGCATGTCATTTAATTATATTGATAATTTCTTTATATAATATCAGGCTTTGCTTGTCTTTTTGACAGTTTTCCAATGAACTTTTGATACAAATTGATGTTTCACAAATATATGAATATTAAAAATTGGTTAGGTAGCTGACATGTGTGACTTTCTCTTTCCAATTATCAGATTGAAAATCAATCATAAAAGTCTGACTATTGTGCAGTGTAAACCTCCAGATATCTGAAATAACACCTAGGTCTCCATATTTTCTTTTCTAGGTTGGTACACCTAACTTTGACAATAGTTCCCCATGTGGTATGGTTTTCATTCCTTTAATATATCAAACACAAGAATCAACATATTTAATATAAAACTTTGCTTATTATAATACAGTGTTTTGCCAAATCATTTCATAAAACATCATTTGCATACAGTATTGTGAGTTTAGGTATAATTCAAACTCTGTGAATACTTCAGCAGTCTGATTTAATGTGAAAAATAATAGGTTATTTTATGGACAATGAGGAAACTTATGAGAAATGAAATGAAGCCTACCCCTAGGTTTTCACACATATGTAGAATAGTCTCACTCAAAGGTGGAGAATTCTAGGAGAAAATTAACCTTGGGGTAAGTAAGAAACAGACATGAGTGAGCTGAAGTAAAAAGTGAGTGAGTGTGGGCTTCCCTGGTGGCGCAGTAGTTGAGAGCCCGCCTGCCGATGCGGGGGACGCGGGTTCATGCCCCGGTCTGGGAGGATCCCACATGCCGTGGAGCCTCTGGGCCCGTGACCCATGGCTGCTGAGCCTGTGCGTCCGGGGCCTGTGCTCCGCAACGGGAGAGGCCACAATGGTGAAAGGCCCGCGTACCACAAAAAAAAACAAAAAAAAAACAAAGTGAGTGAGCGAATGAATGGATTGCTGTGTTACTTAATTAAAAATTTAAAAGCAGACCCCCAATATCTTGAGTACAGGTTGGTGAATTCAGGCTCACATCACAGAGGTCAAGTAACAGAGCCTCACTGGAAAATAAACAAGTGGAAGCATTAACTATTTCCACCTAATGCGCTTATTTTCTGAGAATGTTTCTCAGTTGATTTTCTTCGACTTTCAACATATAAAATTATTAAATTTTAAAATGTAAATTTCACTTAATAATTTTTATCTTTATTTTTTCTTTAATCTGACAAGTAATTCAAAAGTAATGATAAATAACAATGGCAAAAATGGACAACCTTATTTTTTGTTCTGACTTTATTGGAAATGCTGTCATTATCTCCTCATAAACAGGATCTTGTATCTTGGGTTGATAAATACTTATACATGTATTATCATGTAGAAATATTATTCTTCTTAAGGGCCTGGTTTCTTAATGTTGTCCCTACAAGTATAGATACTGGTGGCCTTCCAAAAACATTCATTATAATGTCATATGCTACAACATAAATGAACCTCAAAATATGCTAAGCGAAATAAGCCAATCACAAAAGGACAAATATTGTATGATTCCATTCATAGGAACTATCTAAAGTAGTCAAAATCATAGAAACAGAACGTGAAAAGGTAATTGACAGGTACTGGTTAGAGAGAGGAAGAGAAATTAGTATTTAGTGGATATAGAGTGAGTGTTGCAAAATGAAAAACTCTAGAGATCTGTTATAAAACAATGTAAAACTACTTAACACTACTGAAATGTATGCTTAAAAATGGTAAAGATGGTAAATTGAATGTGATGAAATTTTTTTATCTCTCTCAGTGGTTAGCTGAGCCCCTCTTGTTTGTAAGAAACTAGAGGTCTTCAAATAAGCTCAGAATTCTTTCCTTCCCATATTTATATATTTGATTTCCTCCTTATCTACCCTTGCACATGAGCTCCTCTTTTCCACAAGGCTGATTCTCTACTTGATAATTTGTACTTTCTTTCAAACTCACTGGACCCTTACTCCTTCCATCATCAGGTATCACCTTAACACTTCTAAAGTTCTCAGTCTTCTAGATCCACATTTCTTACTACAAATACCCATATTTCTCTACATTTATAAACATGAAATAACTTTTCCTCCCATTCATTAAAATATCTAAAATAAGCTTATGAGAAGTTTTCATTATTTACTTTTGGATTTCTTTTGAAATAAAGGACTATATTCTGAAAATTGATTTTTAAATATCAATGATAATGCCTTGTCAGTGATAATCGCTTAATTGACAATCCCTCAAATTGTCATACTTTATTAAACTTTATCACTTGATCCTTTGTAGCACTGAACACTTCGGAGTCCTCCTTTTTAAAATGCTTTTCTTCATGGTCTTTATATAGAAATAGTATGCTGAGTTACCTTGTATCCCTAGGATTTCTCCTGTTTCATTTCAATACCTCATCTTCCTATACCAATTCTTAAAAGGTAAGTCTTTCTAAAAGTAAAGCTGTAAAATAGATAGCTAGTGGGAAGCAGCCACATAGCACAGGGAGATCAGTTTGGTACTTTGTGACCACCTAGAGGGGTGGGATAGAGAGGGTGGGAGGGGGAGACACAAGAGGAAGGAGATATGGGGATATATGTATATGTATAGCTGATTCACTTTTTTATAAAGCAGAAACTAACACACGATTGTAAAGCAGTTATACTCCAATAAAGATGTTAAAAAAAAAAAGTAAAGCCAGCTCCTCTGTTCACGTCATGGTTTTCTCTTTGAAATCTTAATTTATTCTTCATCAGCTCTTTGTGGAAGAATCATGAACCTGTATGTCTCTAATTTTCCTGAAACCAATCTTGTCAGTTGCTTATTGGTATTTCTCATTGGTTTTCCAGTCATCACATTAAACTCAACATTTTGTGAATTACTGTTATCTTTGTCCCTCACACCATATTTCTGCACTGACATATTATGTTCAGCCTAAAGCAGAAAAGGCAAGTACTAATTAAATCATATCTTTTAAATATACTATGGGGAACATAATAATTCAAGAACTGAATAATGTATCATTTGCAGTATATTATTCAAGTAAAAGATGTCCTGATTGCATGCACAGATATATCTATGTATCTATGTATCTATATGTATATATCTGTGTGTATATTTAAAGTCAAAGAATCTTCTTGTTATATAACCTATGAAAAGTAGTTTAGCTCCATTTTGGCCAATCTACTTAACTTGAAGTACATTGTGAAATGAAAGCAATTTTACATATAATTTGGGTTAAAAAGTACTTTTCCTGAAATTCCCAGAAACTCCTGGCTTTGAAATTTCTAGTTCCAGCTTTGTAATATCAACCAGATAGTTGATTACATAAAAATCATTATAGGGGCTTCCCTGGTGGTGCAGTGGTTGAGAGTCCACCTGCTGATGCAGGGGACACGGGTTTGTGCCCCGGTCCGGGAAGATCCCACATGCCACGGAGAAGCTAGGCCCGTGAGCCATGGCCACTGAGCCTGCGCGTCCGGAGCCTGTGCTCTGTAACGTAAGAGGCCACAACAGTGAGGCCTGCGTACCGCAAAAAAAAAAAAAAAAAAAAAAAAAAATCATTGTAGTATAGTTAATACCATATTATTGGATTTGCTAATGAAAAGCAAAGAAAATACATTGAAATGATAGAAAATGCCAGTTGAATTATGATAACTAAAGATAGTAATAAAAGGAATGAGGAGGTTTTTATATTTGAGAAATTGTTCTGCCACTTAAGAAGAATGAAAAGGAGATATTGAATCTAAAGTTCTAAGAATTAAGTTTAAAACTCATGTAAACAAAAAAATGACATTGAATACACAATAAATCCCATTTAAAAGTATTATAACAAATTTTTGGGAAACAAAGTATAAATAATGGCCAAATATATAATCATGAAATTTATCGCCACAAGAATTTACTACCTGAGTGTTTGTTATAATGAGAGATTGGAGTCCAACCAACAAAGCAGAAACCACTTTAAGACTTAAAAACAGAATGTATGTAATGCATAGAATTAGACAAGTAATGGAGGATCCGAGAAGCCAAATAGCCATTAGGTCACCCCGATATTAGCGAGAGAAAGAAATCACTCTCACCCCTTGGACAGAAGGACAAAATGAGGAGGAAGTGTGCCTGAAGCCAGGTTCAGTTGTAGAAGTTGGAGCTATGGCAGGTCCATGGACAAGACCTTAAGCCACTGAAGAGAATTAGATGCAGTGGTATGCACTGTTAGAAACAGAGAACAATGGTGAAATATTCATCTT
>NW_006791822.1:4608001-4632761 GCF_000442215.2 Lipotes vexillifer | reverse complement strand
CTTTCCCTCGATTCTCTAAATGTTGCCTCCAATTGGATAAACTCAAGGGGTAATGAGCTCATACAAAAGCTGGGAATAGTTTTCAGGGTTCAACCTCCTGATATGGAATAGAGGAGACAGGTCTGGGGTCATGCTCTGAGGACAATCAGCCCCTGAGCCAGTGCAAAGGGTAATATGTAATATAAAATGTTATAAGTGAAATAGCCTTTATTAATTTCATTATCATTACATTTGAAAAATGTATAATTCTAATTTATGTTATTCATGAAGTAACACTCTAAATGTCTTCAAAAGAGCAGTTTTGGGGTGTTTATTGCATCTAAAATTACAAGAAATTCTAAGATAATAAAAAACAGATATAACTAATTTTTTAAAATAAGTATATACAGCCAAATTCCACATCATTTCTCCAAAGTGTTCTATCGTCTTTACTAAAGTTTTTTCTAAAAAAAGGGAGACTTTTAAAGGCATTAAAGCGAAGATGCCAAGTAGGAGGTTGGTATGAGTGTGAGTCTTGGGTAAGAGTTAGGGCTAGAGTTGCAGACAGTCCCCGTACATGGTTAAAAGGGAGTGAAAATTGCTTTTTAATAAAAATTTGTTTTATTTTACAGAGAACACTTAACATGAAATCTATCTTCTTAATGGATTTTTAAATATACAATGTATTATTGACTATCAGGATAGATACTGGCAACTACCATTATATTTTTTTGATTCTATGAATTTTTTTGATACTTCATATAAGCAGAAGCATGCAATACTTGTTTTCTGTGATTGGCTCATTTCATTTAGCATAATGTCCTCCAGGTTAATCTATTTTGTCACTTATTACATAATTTCCTTTTTTAACAGGCTGAATAGTTTTCCATTGTATGTATATACCACATTTTCTGTATCCATTTATGTGTTGATGGAAATTTAAGTTTTTTCCACGTCTTGACTATTGGATTAGTGCTACAGTGAATGTAGGAGTACTTATATCTTTTTGAACTCCTGATTTAAATTATTTCAGTAAATACCCAGAAATAAGACTGCTATATCATATGCAGAAACTACCATACGGTTCTCCAAAACAGCTGTAACATTTTACATTCCCACCAACAGTGTACAATTGTTCCATTTTTTCCACATTCTCGCCAACCCTTGTGGTCTTTTGTTTTTGTGATAATAGCTATCCTGATGGGTGTGAGGTAATATTTCATTGCTGTTTTGATTTGCATTTCCCTGGTGATTTAGTTATGCAGAACATCTTTTCATAGACCTATTGACTATTTGTATGTCTTCTTTGGAGAAATGTCCATTCAAGTCCACTGCCCATTTTTTTAATCAGGCTATGTTTTTATTAAGTTGTAGGAATTCCCTACATTTTTTGGAGACTAACCCTTATCAGATCTATGATTTGCAAGTATTTCCTCCTATTTGGTTAGGTTGTCTTTTCACTCTGTTGATTGTTTCTTTTGTTGTAGAGAGGCTTTTTAGTTTGATGTAGTCCTAGTTGTTTATTTTGGGGTTTTCTGCCTCTGCATTTGGTGTCATATCCATGAAATCATTGCCACAACCAGTGTCATAAAGATCTTTCCCTGTGTTTTCTTGTAGTAGTTTTATAGTTTCAAGTCTTCCATTTAAGTCTTTAATCCATTTTGAGCTGATATTTATGTATGATTAAAAAAGCAAGTCCAATTTCATTTTTGTCATGTGAATATCTAGTCTTTACAAAACTATTTGTTTTCCCATTGTGTATTCTGGACACCATTGTGAAGATCACTTGATTGTATATGTGTGGATTTATTTCTGGAATCTATTCTGTTCCATTGTTCTACATGTTTGTCTTTATACCATTATCATACTGTTTTGATTATTGGAGACTTATAATATATTTTGAAATCAGGAAGTATGATACCTCCAATTTTGTTCCTTTTCTCAAAATGTATTTGGATATTCGTGGTATTTTATGGTTCCATATGAATTAAAAAAGTTTTTTTTTTCTATTTCTGTAAAAGAGTGCTGTTGGGATTTTGATAGAGATTACACTGAATCTGTAGATCTCTTTGGGTATATATAGACATTTCAACAGTATTACATCTTCCACTTCATGGACACATTTGATGTGTTTGTGTCAATTTCTTTCATCAGTGCTGTGTAGTTTTGGTTATAGAAGTCTTTCACTTCCTTAGGTAAGTTTATTCCTAAGTATTTTTTCTTTCTGGTGTTACTGTAAATGGTATTTTTTTTAATTTCTTTTTCAGATGGTTCATTGTTAGTGTATAGAAACACAATTAATTTCACCTCTAACTTTACTGAGGAATAATTGACAAATAAAATTATATATATTTAAAGATACAAAAGGATGATTTATTTATATATATATATATATGTATGCTTTGGGGAGTGATTACCAAGATCAAGATAACTAACACATCTAACACCTCAAATAATTAACTCTGTGTGTGTGTGTATGTGTGTGTAGAATGTTTAAGATCTACTCTCAGCAGGTTTCATGTATACGATACCAAATTATTAACTATAGTCACGAGCTGTACATTAGATCCTCAGAATTTATTCTTACAACTAAAAGTTTGTACCCTTTTACATACACCTCTGTTTCCTCCTCCCCCAACTTCTGGCAACCACCCATTCTATTCTTTGTTTGTATGCAATCAGCTTTTATTTAAGATTCCACATATAAGTGATACCATTCAGTATTTGTTTTCTTCTGTCTGGCTTATTTCATATTGATTTTTTTCTGCAACTTTACTAAATTTGTTTATTAGTTATGATAGTTTTTTAATGGAGTCTTCAGAGTTTTCTATACTTGAGGTCATATCATCTGCAAAGCAAGGACAATTTTACTTTTTCCTTTCCAATTTGGATGCACTTTCTTTATTTTCCCTACTACTCTGCCTAGGAGTCATATTACAATGTTGAATAGAAATGGCAACAGTGAGCGTCTTTGCCTTGCTCCTGGTCTTAGTAAAAAAGTTTTTAGTTTTCTAGTGTTGAGCATGATGTTAGCTGTGGGCTTGTCCTGTATAGCCTTTATTCCTTCTATTCTGCTACTTTCAACCTAATTTGTTGAGAGTTTTTATCATGAAAGGTTGTGAATTTTGTCAAATATTTTCCTACATTTACTGAGACAATCTTTTGATTTTTTTAATTCTTTATTCTGTTAATGTGGTATATCATATTAATTGATTTCCATATGTTGAACAATCCTTGCATCCCAGAGATAAATCCTACGTGGTCATGAAGTATGATCCTTTTAATATACAGGTGGATTCAGTTTGCCAATATGTTGTTCAGGATTTTTGCAACTATTTTCATCAGGAATATTGGTATGCAGTTTTCTTTTCTTGTGATGTCTTTGCCTGGCTTTGGTGTTAGGGTAACGCTGAACTCATTAATTGAGTTTGGAAATCATCCATCCTCTTCTATTTTTGGAGGAGTTTGAGAAATATTGGTATTAACTATCTTTAAATGTCTGGTAGAATTCACCAGTGAAGGCAGCTGGTTGAGGGCTTTTCTTTATTGGAATGTTTTTGATTATTTGATTTGATTTGATTATTTGATTTGATTATTTGTTTTGATTATTGATTTAATCACTAGTTAAAGGTCAGTTCATACTTTCTAGTTTTTCATAATTCAGTCTTGGTAAGTTTTATGTTTCTAGGAGTTTATTCTTTCTAGGTTATCCAATTTTTTGGCATATAATTATTCATACTAGTATCTTAGATCCTTTTTATTTTGTGTCATCAATCTTCTCTCTTTTTTCTTACTCTAGCTAAGGATTTGTCAATTCTACATATCTTTTCAAAAACCAACTTTTAGTTTCACTGTTTTTTTCTGTTATTGTTCTATTTTCTCTTTCATGTATATTTGCTCTAATCTTTATTTTCTTCCTTCTGCTAACTTTGAGCTTAGTCTTTCTTCCTTTTGTAATTTCTTGAAGTGTAAAGTTAACTTGTTTAACAATTTTTAGAAAAATTTTAATGTAGGCATTTAAGGCTATTTAATTCTCTCTTCGTAGTACTTTTTCTGCAACCCATAAATTTACATATGTTGTGTTTTCATTTTTATTTGTCTAGAGGTATTTTTTAAATTTCACTTTTGATATCTTCTTTGATCCAATGGTTGTTCAGGAATGTGTTCTTAATTTCCACATATTTGTTAATTTTTCAAATTTTCTTCCGCTATTGATTTCTAGTTTCATTCCACTCTGGTAAGAAGAAGTACTTGGTATGAATTCAATCTTCTTAAATTCAAGACTTGTTTGGTGACCTAACTTGTGATCTATCCTGGAGAAATATCAATGTGCACTTGAGAAGAATGTGGATTCTGTTGCTGTTAGGTGGAATGTTCTGTATATGTCTGTTAGGATTATTTGATCTACAGTGTTGTTTAAGGTCACATATTTTCTTATTAATCTTCTCTCTGGAAGTTCTATCCATTAATGAAAATGGGGTATTAAAGTATTTTACTATTATTGTACTTCTATCTATTTCTTCTTCACGTCTGTCAACATGTGCTTCATATAAATATATGCATATATGTATTTATAATATATATTATTTATATAAAATAGCATATATTATTTATAAGTATACATTATATATGTATATATATTAGATGTTATATATGTATATAAGTGGATATATAAAGGTATATATAAATTTATATGCATCTATATATGCACCTAGCACCAGAGCCTGTTGATTGAATAGATATTTGTAATTATTATATCATCCTTTTTGTTGACCCTTTTATCGTTATAATGTCCTTTGCCTCTTGTGGCAGTTTTTGACTTAAAGACTATTTTATGTGATAAAAGTATAGTCATCCCTGATCTCTTTGGTTACCGATAGCATGGACTATCTTTTTATAGTTGGCTCTTCAGATATGTGGTTCCTCTACATCTGCTTATTCAACCAACACTGGACTGTGCGGTACTACAGTATTTACTATTGAAAAATGCCCACATATAAGTGGACCTGCACAGTTTCAACCCATGTGTTCAAGGATCAACTATAGTTGGGTTTTGTGTTTTTAATCCATTCAGCCTCATCATGTCTTTTTTTATCCTGAAAGTAGTTTTATTTTTATTAATAATATTGAAATTATTTTTTAGTTCTAACATGGAGCCTCACCTACCCAGGGTAACAATTCATAAAAAAAACCTTAAATAACTTTCATATACCCAGGAATAAACCAAGTAGGTCAAAGACCTATACTCTGAAAATTACAATCTACTTGACCAGAAACACAGTACATATATCATTACATATATACCCAAAGGCCAAGCCAGTTCTGAACATTATATTTATTTCCTTGTTCATTCTCATCCCAAACAAGGTTGATTATGTGGCCCCCAGTCAATAAGATCTCTTCTACTTTTTATTTTCCTTTTTAAAATTCTTTTTTAATTGAAATATAAATGATTTACAATATTATATTAGTTTCTGGTTTACAGAATAGTGATTCAGTATCTTACAGGATATACTCCATTAAAAGTTAATACAAGATAATCATTATAATTCCCTGTGCTATAAAATATATCCTGTTGCTTATATATTTTATACATAGCAGTTAATATCTCTTAATCCCATACTTCTAAGTTGTGCTTCTCCATTTCCTTTCCCTTTTGGTAACCACTAGGTTATTTTCTATAATTGTGAGTCTGTTTCTGTTTTGCATATACATTCATTTGTATTCTTCTTTACTTTCCATGTATAAGTGATAGAGACAGACAAATACTGTATGATGTCTGATTTATTTTAATGATCATAATATAATCTAGGTCCATCCATGTTGCTGCAAGTGGCAGAATTTTATTCTTTTTAATGATAGAGTAATACTCCATTGTGTGTGTCACATCTTTATCCATTTGTGTGTGTGTATATATGTATATGTAGTCTATATGTGTATATATATTTTATATGTATATATATAGTCTCACATCTTCATTCATATGTTGATGGGCATTTGAGTTGCTCCAATATCTTGGCTATTGTAAGTAGTGCTGCTAGGACATTGGGGTTCATGTAACCTTTCCAATTAGTGGAGTTGCTGGACCATATGGTTGTTCTGTTTTCAGTTTTATCAGGAACCTTCATGCTGTTTTCCATCACGGCTGCACCAATGCACATTCCCACCAATAGTATGCAAGGGTTCCCTTTTCTCCACATTCTCTCTACCATTTGTTATTTGTAGATTTTGTGATGATAGCCATTCTTACAGGTGTGAAGTGATATCTCATTGTGCTTTTGAATTGCCTTTCTCTAATAATTATCAATGTTGATCATCTTTTCATGTTCCTGTTAGCCATCTGTACGTCTTCTTTAGAAAAATGTCTATTAAGGTCTGCTACCCATTTTTTAATTGGGTTGTTTGTTGTTTTGATCTTGAGAAGTATGAGCTGTTTATGTATTTTGAATATTAACCACTTGTCAGTCAAAGTATTTGCAAATAGTTTTTCAGTTGTGTCATTGATATCCTTTGTTGTGCAAAAGATTTTTAGTTTAATTAGGTCCCATTTGTTTGTTTATTTTTGCACTTCTTTTTCCTTAGAAGACAGATCCAAAAATATATTGTTATGATTTATGTCAAAGTGCTCTGCCTATGTTCTCTGCTAGTAGTTTTATTTTAGGTCTTACATTTAGGCCTTTAATCCACCTTGAGTTTACTTTTGTATATGCTGTCAGGGAATGTTCTAATCTTACTGTTTTACTTGTAGCTGTCCAGTTTTCCCTGCAACACTTTCTGAAGAGACTGTCTTTTCTCCATTGAATATTCTTGTCTCCTCTGTTGTAGATTGACTATAGGTTCATGGATTTATTTCTAAGCTCTCTATTCTGTTCCATTGTTCTGTGTGTCTGTTTTTGTACCAATACCATACTGTTTTGATTACTGTAACTTTGTAGTATAGTCTGAAGACAGGGAGGGTGATACCTCCAGTTTTGTTCTTTTTTTCTCAAGAATATTTTGGCAATTTGCAGTTTTTTTACGAGTCCTTAAGAATTTTATGATTATTTGGACTAGTTCTGTGAAAAACATCAAGGGTATTTTGATACAGATTACATTAAATATAATGTAAATATATAAATTGCTTTGGGTAGTATGGCCATTTTACAGTATTAATTCTGATCAAAGAGCACAGGATTTCTTTCCATTTCTTTGTATCATCTTCAATTTCCTTCATCAATGTTTTGTAATTTTCAGAGTTTAGGTCTTTGACCTATTTGGTTAAGTTTATTCCTGGGTATTTATTTTTCTTGATGTGATTTTATTAATGTTTGTTTTTTACTTTTTCTTTCTCATATTTCATTATTAGTGTACAGAAATGCAACAGACTTCTGTATGTTAATCTTGTACCCTATAAATTCACTGAATTTGTTCATTAGTTCTAAAAGACTTGGGGTAGAGACTTTAGGCTTTTCTATATAAAGTATTATGTCATTTGCAAATAGTGAAAGTTTTACCACTTTCATTCCAATTTAGATGACTTTTATCTCTTTTTCTCATCTGATTACTGTGGCTAGGACTTCCAATACTATGGTAAATTGAAGTGGTGAGAGTGGGCATCATTGTCTTGTTCTTAAATTTAAAGGAAAGGCTTTAAGCTTTTTACCAGTGAGTATGATGTTGGATGTTGGATGTTGGATAATCTGTCCATTGATGTTACCGAGGTGTTAAAGTCCCCTACTATGATTGTATTATTGTCAATTTCTCCTTTTATGTCTGTTAGTATTTGCTTTATATATTTAGGTGCTCCTGTATTGGATACCTATATGTTAACAAATGTAACATCCTCTTCTTGTATTGATCCCTTTATTATATAATGCCTGTTTGGTCTTTTGTTATAATCTTTGTTTTAAAGTCTATTTTGCCTGATATGAGTATTGCTATCCCTACTTTCTTGTCATTCCCATTTGCAGGAAATATCTTTATCTATCCCCTGACTTTCAGTCTCTGTGTACCTTTAGCCCTGAGGTGAGTTTCTTCTAGGCAGTATATTGAAGTGTCTTGGTTTTTTATCCAATCAGCCACCCTATGTCTTTTGAGCAGAGCATTTAGTCCATCGACATTTAAAGTAATTATTAATAGATATGTACTTACTACCATTTTATTACTTTTTTTTCTGCTTGTTTTTATGGTTTTCCCTTGGTTTCTTTTTCTTTTTTTCATCTTTTATGGTTTGATTTTTTTTTTTTTCAGTAGTATGCCTGTGATCCTTTCTTTTTGGTTTTTGTATATCTCCTGTAGCTTTTTGATTTGTGGTTCTATGGGGTTCCTATATGTTGATCCGAAATGTTTAAAAGTGGTAGTCATTTAAGCTCAAACACATTCTAAGAGATCCACATTTTTTACTCTTCTCACCACATTTGTGTCTTTGATGTCATATTTTAATCTTCATGCTTATCCCTTAACTGTTTATTATAGTTAGAGTTGCTTTTCTCTTTTTTCTTTTGATCTACATATCTTCAATTCTTACTAAATACTTGCCTTTCCTATTGGAATTTTCCCTTTTTCCTATAGATTCTTACTTCTTTTCCATTTAGAGAAAACCCTTCAACATTTCTTTCTGGATAGGTTTAGTATTGATGAATTCTTTTAGTTTTTGTTTGGCTGGGAAATTCTTTATCTCTTCTATCCTAAATGATAATCTTGCTGGGTAGAGTATCCTAGGTTGCACGTTTTTCCCTTTTAGGACTTTGAATATATCATGCCACTGCCATCTGGCCTGCAAAATTTCTACAGAGAAGTCAGTTTATACCCTTAGGGTGATTCCTTTGAATATGACTCTTTGTTTTTCCTCTTGCTGTCTTTAGAATTCTCTCTTTATCTTTAATTTTGCCATTTTAATTATGATATGACATGGTGTGGGTCTGTTTGGGCTCATCTTGTTTGGGACCCTCTGTTCTTCCTGTACCTGGATATCCATTTCCCTCTTCTGCATTGAAGTTTTCAGCCATAGTTTCTTCAAATATATTTTTGATCCCCTTCTTGCTTCTCCTTCTGGAACCTGTATATTGCAAATGTTGTAATGCCTAATGTTCTAAAGATCTCTTAGATTGCTTTCATTTTTAAAATTTTTTTCTTCTCTCTGTTATTCTGATTGGTTGATTTCCATTATTCTGTCTTCCAAATCACTTATGCATTCTTCTGTATCACTCTCCTTTTCAGTCCTTCTAGTGTGTTTATTTCAGCCATGGAATTGTTTTTTACATTTTCTAGTTCCTCGTTTAAATGGTCAGTGTTTAGATAAATTCTTTTTACTGTTTCAGTTAACATTTTTATTACCATGTTCTGAATTCTTTACCTGGTAAAGTGTTTATTTCTGTTTCATTATTTTTTCAGGAGTTTTCTCTTGCTCTTTCAACTATGAGTAGTTCCTTTGCCTTTGCATTTTACTTATCTTTCTCTGCTTCTCAATTATTGTGGTCTTGAAGAGGTTTTCTTATGTGGGAACATCCCTATACAGACTGCATGTGCCCAGTGATTTTGGTGGGAGGGCTGGATTTGAGGTGGATGACAGTTTAGTCTTTCCTCAGCATGTGCTTGCAGCTATCACCTTGGTAGTGAGTGGGTTTGGAGATGGAGTTATTAGAGACTGGCACCAGGTGTGAGGTGGGATGTCCTCTCTGTTTAGTGCCTATCATTGCCCTGTAAGGGGTGGGGTTTGATCCCAAGTTGCTGGAGCAGAAGCCCTGATGGTTGGACTCGGGCTTGTTCTATTTCCTTTAAGTGTATGAATTTTCCTCTCCTTCTACCTGGACCTCAGCCCCAGTGGAGGGGAGTGCTGAAACAAGTGGGACCTATGCACATACAGAGGTCTGATGCACTGCATGTGTAGGCATCTTCAGCTCTGCTCAGGTGCAGCCCACACTTGAGTCTTTTCCCTTGTCCTGGCCATCACAGGGCTAATGCTGCACTGTGGTATGGTTTAAGTGAGGCTGGAGAATTTGCTTGGCTTGAGCTGGGGGCACTGGGTTGAGGCACAGTGTGAGATGCTCAAGGGAAATCTGTCGGCCACTAGAGCAGACCTCTCCCTGCACTGTCTCATGGGCAATACGCTTTGTCTCTAACAGCTGATCACTATCCCCAGCCTCCACCACTCCCACACTGTTCTGGCACCACTCTGCACATGAGGCAGGGCCCATAGAGTTTCTCAGCATGTATGGTGGAGTGGTGAGCTGTGGCCCTGCATCTGCCATAAGAAATCTGGGCTGCTTCAGGGACACCACTTATGTAAATGCCAACAATGGCCACCACAGTCCCACACAGGGTCTACCCTGGGACTGGGTTGCCTTTTCTTCCCATTTTTGAGTCTTTTACCCAGTCCTGGATGCTTCAGATCCAGTGCCATGCTGTAGTTTGGAGTGAGTGGAACTGGGGTGTTCACTCAACTCAGGCTGGAGCACATGGCAAGTCCATTGCAAGAAACCTGCCAGCTGCTAGGGCAGACCTCTCTTCAACCTGCCTTGGGGACTAGCCTACACATGCTACTCATGAGCAGAGTCCAACCTTCTCCAGTCTTTCTATCTGTCCCATCAGCTCTCCAGCCAGCCAAGGGGGTTTGTCTCTTCCATG
This sequence comes from Lipotes vexillifer, assembly GCF_000442215.2. NCBI lineage: Eukaryota > Metazoa > Chordata > Mammalia > Artiodactyla > Lipotidae > Lipotes > Lipotes vexillifer. The sequence goes on along the minus strand of NW_006791822.1, from coordinate 4,622,177 downwards.
TAGGACCCCAGACCTTGGATGTCCAGACTGTGGCTCAATTTGCTAACTCCCCCAGGTGTGTGTCTGCCAGCACAATAACCCTTTTCCTTTGAGTCCCCTCCTACCAGCACAGGTCCTGACCAGATTGCTTTTCTTCCCTTCCTACACAGTTACATGTGTATCTTTTTTACAGCCTTTGCTGTACATGAGTCTTTCTGCCATTTTCATTAGTTTTCAGTGAGAAGTTTTTCACATGTAGATATATTTTTGATGTGTTCACTGGGGCAAGGTGATCTCCACATCCTCTTACTCCACATCTTGATCACCCTCACTATGCCTTTTGATTGGGGAGTTTAATCTATTTACATTTAAATTATTAATAATTATTGATAGAAAATAATTTACTATTGTCATTTTGTTAGTTGTTTTCTTTGGTGTTTTAGTCTTTTTTGGGGGAAGGGGGAATCTTTTCTTGCTATCTTCCTTTGTATTTTCCTGAATTTTTATATTGATATGCTGCAATTATTTTTTGTAACTTCTTTAGCTATTTTATGTGTGTGTGGGTTACATTGGGATTTACATAAAATATATTTTAAGTTGATAACAATTTAAGTTCAATTCCACACCAAAACTGTTAACTTCTCATCCACCCATGTTTTAGGTGTTGTCACAATTAAAATCTATTTATGGTGTGTATCTTTAACATATTTTTAGTTATAGTTATTTTTAATACTTTTATCTTTTATACTAGAATTAAGTTGTTTATCCACTACCATTTTAGTAATATAGTATTCTGTAACATTTTGTATAAGGCTGGTCTAGTGATTGGTTATGAACTCCCTCAGCTTTTGTTTGTCTGGGGAAGTCTTTATCACTCCTTTATTTTTGAAGGACAGTTTTGCTAGATACTGAATTTTGAGAGGCATTTTTTCTTTCAGCCTTTGAATATATCATCCCATTCCCTTTTTGCCTGCAAGATTTCTGCTAAAAAATCTGTTCATGACGCTTTGGAGAACCCCTTGTATGTGACAGTTGCTTTTCTCTTTCTGTTTTCAAATTTCTGTCTTTGACTTGATAATTTGATGTTAATTTGTCTCTGTGTGGATTTCTTTGAGTTCATATTATTTGGTTATTTTTCAGCTGCTTGCATCTGGATGTCAACTTCCATCCCCAAATTTGGGAAGTTTTCAGGCATTATTTCTTGGAATAAGCATCCTGTTTTTTTCCCTCCTCTCCTTCTGGGATTGCTATAATGCATATATTGTTTCACTTCAAGGTATCTCTTAAGTCTCATAAAATTTATTCACTTTTTAAAAAATCGTTTTTGCTTACCTGACTGAAATATTTCTACTGATTTGTTTTTTTTGTTTGTTTGTTTGTTTGTTTTTGTTTTGTTTTTTTGCGATATGTGGGCCTCTCACTGTCGTGGCCTCTCCCGTTGCCGGACGCGCAAGCTCAGCGCCCATGGCTCACGGGCCCAGCCGCTCCACGGCACGTGGGATCCTCCCGGACTGGGGCATGAACCCGTATCCCCTGCATCGGCAGGCGGACTCTCAACCACTGCGCCACCAGGGAGGCCCTCTACTGATTTGTTTTTGAGTTACTGAACCTTTGTTCTGTTTGATCTAGTATGATGTTGAAACCTTCTAATCAGTTTTTCAGTTAAGTTATCGTGGTCTTCAGCTCCATGATTCATTTAGTACTTTTTAATATTTTCTATTACCTTGTTGAAATTCTCAATTTGTACATACGTTGTTCTCTTGAATTTTGTGCGTGTCTTTGTGAGAGTCATTTTAAATTTTCTGTCAGATGAATACTATAACTCTCTTTCACTAGAGTCAGTTTCTCAGGATTTATCTTGTTCCTTTGTTTGGAATATCTTTGCCTAATTCTTCATTTTTCTTGACTCTCTTTGTTGCTGTCCATGCATTGGACAAAGCAAGCATTTCTTCAGTCTTCACGGACTGGCACCTCTCCTTGTCTCAGTGCTGGACTTGAAAGAGATTCAAAGCTGACAAGAGAGAATCTAGTCCTCTGGACAGCCTCAGAGAAATCTGAATGCTTGATGAGCAGATCAACTCTTTCCCTCTCCAAGGGGGAAGCTGAGAATATCATTTTTTGCCTGTCCACTCTGTGCTGAGCAGGGAATAGGAACAATGGTGTCTGCCACCAAAAGCCACTATCTTTGTTCTTCTCTGGGCAGCTGTATTGTGCTGGAACAACAGACTTTCAAGAACGCCAAGACAGAAGCCAGGCCTCTGTGTATCTCCATTGGAAAATGTGGGGTGCTAGATGTATAAATGGAACCTTTCTCCTCTTGAATGAAAGTGAGAGGTAGGGAGTTTCTTCCTGATTATGACACTTTGCCAGGGGGAAGGGTCTTCAGCCAGCAGATATCTTGAATCTCCCTACTTGCTTTGGTGAGTCTGACTTTGGGTTCTCCTGGGACTGCAAGAGACTCTCAATTAGTTTCTGATTTCTCACAAAGTGCATGTGTCCATGAATTGTTGCTGAATTTGTGTGTTTGTGGAGGACTGTTCCAGGCCTTTCTTCTAGGCCATCTTGCTAATGTAATTCCTCTGACATTTTTTTTTTTTTTTTTTGCGGGGGCCTCTCACTGCTGTGGCCTCTCCCGTTGTGGAGCACAGGCTCCAGACGCGCAGGCCCAGAGGCCATGGCTCACGGGCCCAGCCTCTCCGTGGCATGTGGGATCTTCCCGGACCGGGGCACGAACCCGCGTCCCCTGCATCGGCAGGCGGACTCTCAACCACTGCGCCACCAGGGAAGCCCCCCTCTGACTTTTTTGACCATTGTTTGATGTGGGGGACAAGGCTTTTTGTATAAATATGGTTGATTAATATAATAGAAATTCTAGCTGAGCCTTACTAATATCACATCATCTATAATGTTAAGTTTTGTTTTATTTCGTTTTTTTGCAAGATATGGTACATATATACAATGGAATATTAGTCATGAAAAGGAATGAAATTGTGCCATTTGCAGAGACGTGGGTGGACCTAGAGACTGTCACAGAGAGTGAAGTAAGTCATAAAGAGAAAAATATTGTATAGTACTGCTTATATGTGGAATCTAGAAAAATGGTACAGATGAACTTAGTTGCAAAGCAGAAATAGAGACACAGATGTAGAGAACAAACATATGGATACCAAGCAGGAAAGGGAGGGTGGGATGAACTGGGAGATTGGGATTGATATATATATACTACTATGTGTAAAATAGGTAACTAATGAGAGCCTACTGTATAGCACAGGGAACTCTACTCAATGCTCTCTGGTAACCTAAATGGGAAGGAAATCCAAAAAAGAGAGGATATATGTATACATATAGCTGATTCACTTTGCTGTACAGAAGAAACTAGCACGTCATTATAAAGCAACTATACTCCAATAAACATTAATTTAATAAATGTTTTGGTATATTTCAATTCAATAGGTTGATTTACTCTTGAGTAATCAATACAAGTATATAGTACTTCATAAATTTTACAGGGTTTTCCAGTCTTTTGCTATTATCCTGTCCACATATAATACTATAATTACTTTCAAAATATTTGACTTACTATTAGTTTTTTTTTTTATTAAACAGAAGTATAGAGAGCATGTCAATGAAATGAGTAGGATAATAGGAGGAAAGAAGAGCTTCTATGAATACAAATATAAATGTATCAGACATTACTGCATTCTCTGAAGACATTATTTATATTATTAGCATTCACCAAAAACCTGTGAGGTAACTCAGGAGCCAAATTAAAACAAACAAACCCTAATATATAGAATGATTAAGCAAATATCTGAAGTTAACCAGATATGATACAATCAATACTTAAACTCAGAACTGTCCATTTTTTCCCTATGCCATTTGTTTCTCCATAAAATATATACTTTATAGTAACATGAAATATTCTTTAATTTCAACTACATTATTACAGTTAGTTTTGCCTTTCTATTTTAATAGAAAAATGTTACAGTTAATAGTTCTTCTATTTTATCAGCTGTACATTAAATTTCAAAACATTCAACATATTTCCCAACAGTAATACCTTATTGTTTCATGAATCACATGTAAAGTAGTTTAATGTTACATGAAGCCAGAAAATCATACATTTGGCATACACAATAACCACTTTCCTAACCTTCCTATTTCAGTTGAAGTATTTTCAGACAGAAGTAATACAATTTATGTTTAAAAATATCTTTTTATCCTCTTTATTTTTTCTTTAGTCCACACTAAATTAATGTACCCAATACCCTTCCAACAAGTTCACTAACCTCCATGTTTGCATCCTTACAAAATTCTCTATCCACATACTAGAACTTCTAATGGAAAATTAGATCATATCATTCCATACTCTCTGGCTTCCCATCACACTGTATAAAATTCCCCAATCTTTGCCTTGACCTACAGTCAGCTTTAGAATCTGGCCTAGCCCCTTTCTGTGAAAATACATCATGCATTTCTCCCTCCCTCACCATGTAGCAGCAGGGCTAGCTCTTCTTTCTCCCAAAACCTTACCAGGCTGCTACTTCCCACCTCAAGGTGGCATCGTCATGTATAGTTTAGCTAAACTGATCACTTTCTTGTGAAAGGAGTCTTTGTATATTACTAAAGAAAACTATTTTGTTTACTTATTGTCTATATGTACCACATAAGGTTTCCCTTCTGAAACCCCAGATCCAGCAAAGTGTTTGACAAGGTATCATACTCCAGTTGTATTAGGCCATGCATTATTTAAGATAGAACTCAAATGTTAACTTTTTATTTTCTTCCAGTTTTAATGAGATATAAATGACAAATAGAACTGTACAAATTTGTTGACAGCATGATTTGATTTACATACATCATGAAGTAGTTAACAAAATGAGTTTAGTGAATATCCATTATCTCATATAGATACAAAATTAAAGAAATAGGAAAAAAATTTTTTCTTGTTATGAGAAGTCTGAGGATTTACTCTGCTAACAACTTCCATATATAACACAGAGCAGTGTTCATTATCTTTATCATGTTGTACATCACATCCCTAGTACTTATTTATCTTATAACTGGAAGTTTTACCTTTTGACTGCCTTCATCCAATTTCCCCTTCCCCATATCCCCCCCACATTTCTGGTAACCACAAATCTGATCACTTTGTCTATGAGTATGTTTTTGAAGTATAATTGACCTACAACACTATGCTAGTTCCTGTTATACAACATAGTGATTTGCTATCTCTATAGGTACCAACCTGATCACCATGATAAATCTAGTTATGATATGTCACTGTAAAAAAGATACTACACAGTTAATGACTATATTCTCCACACTATACATTTCATACCCATTACTGATTTATTTTGCAACTGGAAGTTTGTACCTCTCAAACGCTTTTACCTATTTCTTTCCTCTCCTGTCCATCCTTCCCTCTGGAAAACACATATTTGTTCTCTGTATCTATAGCTCTGTTTGTATTTTGTTATATTTCTTCATTTGTTTTGTTTTTTACATTCCAAATATAAATGAAATCAAATAGCATTTGTCTTTCTCTGTCTGATGTATTTCACTTTGCATGATAACATCCATGTTGTCACAGATGGCAAGATTTCATTCATTTTTATGGCTGAGTAATATTCCATTGTGTATTTATGTACCACATCTTCTTTATCCATTCATCTGTTGATGGACATTTAGGTTGCTTCCATATCTCAGCTATTGTGAATAATGTTGCAATGAAAACAGGGGTACATAGATACTTTCTAACTAGTGTTTTTGTTTTATTTGGATAAACACCCAGGAGTGCAACATCTGGATAATATGGTAGTTATATTTTTAAATTTTGAGGAATCTACATACTGTTTTCCATCATGGCTGCACCAATTTACATTCCCACCAACAGTGCATAAGGGTTCCCTTTTTCTACATTCTTGCCAGCACTTGTCTTTCTGGTGATATCCATTCTGACAGGTGTGAGGTGATATCTCATTGTGGTTTTGATTTGCATTTCCCTAATGATTAGTGATGTTGAGTATCTTTTCATGTGCCTGTTGGCCATGTGTATGTCTTCCTTGGAAAATGTCTTTTCAGATGCTTTTGTCCATTTTTAATCAGGTTGTTTGTTTTTTTGATATTGAGTTGTATGAGTTCATTGTGTATGTTGGACATTAACCCCTTATCAGATATATAGTTTGCAAATATCTTCTCCTGTTCCTTAGGTGGCCTTTTCATTTTCTTGGTAGTTTCCTTCAGTGTACAAAGCTTTTTCGTTTGATACACTTTCATCTGTTTATTTTTGCTTTTGTTTCCCTTGTCTGAGGGGACATATTCAAAAAAATTACAAAGACCAATATCAAAGCATGAACTGCCTATGTTTTCTTCTAGAAGTTTTATAGTTTTAGGTCTTCCATTCAAGTTTTTAATCCATTTAGAATTTATTTTTCTTCATGGTGTGAGAGAATATTTCAGTTTTCCTAACACCATTTATTAAAGAGGCTGTCTTTTACCCATTGTATATTTTTGCTTTTGTTGTCATAGATTAATTATGCATATGAGCCTGGGTTCATTTCTGGACTCTCTATCCTCTTCCATTGATCTATGTTTCTATTTTTGTGCCTGTACCATACTTCTTTTGATTACTGTAACTCTGTACTACATTCTGAAGTCAGGGAGGGTGATACCTCTAGTCCTGTTCTTCTTTCTCAAGATTGTTTTGGTCATTCAGGTCATGCTGCTGTGCCGTGCAGCATGTGAGATCTTAGTTCCCCAAACCAGGGATCTAACCCATGCCCCCTGCAGTGGAAGCATGAAGACTTAACCACTGGACCATCAGGAGAGTCCCGTTTTAATGTATTGTTGAATTCAGTTTTCCAATATTTTGTTGAGGATTTTTGCATCTATGTTCATTAGTAATATTGACCTGTAATTTTCTTTTTTTGGTGATATCTTTGTCTAGGTTTGGTAACAGGGTGATGCTGGCCTTATAGAATGAGTTTGGAAGCAGTTATTTTTCTGCAATTTTTTGGAATAGTTTGAGAAGCCTAGGTGTTAACTCTTCTCTAAATATTTGGTAGAATTTACCTGTGAAGCCATCTGGTCCTGGACCTTTATTTGTTGGGGATTTTTCTATTACTGATTCAATTTCATTACTTATATTTAATCTGTCCATATTTTCTATTTCTTCTTTGTTCAGTCTTGGAAGATTGTACATTTCTTGGAATTTGTCCATTTTTCTCAGTTGTCAATTTCACCAACATATAATTGTTCATAGCAATCTCTTGTGATCCATTGTATTTCTGTTGTATTCATTGTATCGTCTCCTTTTTCCATTTCTGATTTGTTTGTTTGTTTTGGCCCCCTTTTTATTTCTTTGATGAGAATGGCTAAGGGTTTTGTCAATTTTGTTTATCTTTTCAAAGATCCAGGTCTTAGTTTCATTGATCTTTTTGAAATGCTAACTTCTTTATAACTATTCTTAACATATCTTCCCAGTCTCCTATACTGATCTTTGCAATCCTTGACTGAACATTTAACACATTATTGTTTTTGTTTGATTCATTTATCTAATTTTCAAACATTACTTAAATGTAAAACCTATAACTTTATTTCCTATTACTGGGAACTACCAAAGTAGTTAAGAAATTAACAGTCAAGCAATGGATTTTTTTTGCATAAAACAATATATTAGTTTCAGAGGTACAGCATAATGATTTGATATTTGTATATATGGTAAAATGATCACTACAATAAGTCTAGTTAATATCCATCACCACACACAGTTACACATTTTTTATCCTTAAAATGAAAACTTTTAAAATCTGTGTTAGCAACTTTCCAATATACATTACAATATTACTAACTATAGTCATCATGATGCACCTTACATCTCCATGACTTATTTATTTTATAACTGGAATCTTGAACTTTTTCCACTTTTACCCATTTTGCCCCCCCCCCCCCCACCTCTGGCAACCACCAGTCTATCTCTGTACCTAAAAGTTCAGTCATTTTTGTTTGTTGTTTTTGTTTTTTTTTTTTAGATTCCACATGTAAATAAGGTCATACTGCATTTACTTTCTCTGTCTGAATTATTTCACTTAGTCTAATGCCTACAAGGATCATTCATTAGTCATATGTGGTAAGATTTCATTCTTTTTTATGGCTGAATAATATTCCATTTTATGTATCACCACATTTTCTTTATCTATTCATCTTCACAGGACATTAGGGTAGTTCCTGTATCTTGACTGTTATAAATAATGCTGCAATGCACGTGGGAGGTGCATATATCTTTTTAGTGTTTTCATCTCCTTTGGGTAAATTCCAAGAAATAGAATTGTGGAATCATAAGGTAATTTTACTTTAAAATTTTTGAGGAACCTCCATACTGTTTTTCATAGGGGGTGCACCAATTTACATTCCCACTAACTGTTTCCAAATGTTCCCTTCCCACACATCCTTGCCAGCTCTTGATATTTGTTGTCTTTTTGAGAATAACCATTCTAACAAGTGTGAGATATCTCTCACTGTTTTGATTTGCATTTTCTTGATTATTTGTGATATTGAGGACTTTTTCGTGTACCTGTTGACCATCTTGTAGGTCTTCAACAGAAAAGTGTGCACTCAGATCTTCTGCTCGTTTTAATTGCATTGTTTGATTTTTTTGGTATTGAGTTATATTAGTTCCTTATACACGGTGGATATTAACCCCTTATCAGACACATGATTTCCAAATATTTTCTCTTATTCTGTAGGTTGCCTCTTCATTTTGTTGATGGATTCCTTTGTTGTGCAGAAGTTTTATATTCAGTTACTGTCCCACTACTTTATTTTTTTATATTGTTACCTCTGCTTTTGGTGTAAAATGCAAAATATTACTGCCAAGACCAATGTCAAGAAGCTTATGTTTTCTTCTAACAGTTTTATTGTTTTAGGTTTTATGTTCAAGTTTTAATCCATTTTATTTCATTTTTATGTGTGGTGTAAGAGAGTGGTGTTCTGTTACTTTTGGATGGAATGTTCTGTATATGTCTGTTTAGTCTATTAATTACATGTCTGTTTAGTCTATTAGTCTGGTAATGTGTCATTTATGTACAATGGTTCCTTATTGATTTTTTGTATGGATAATTTAGCCATTGATGGAAGTAGGGTATTAAAGTCCCCTACTCTTATTGCTGTCTATTTCACTCTTTAGTTTTGCTAATATTTATATATTTAGGTACTCCTCTGTTGGGTGTATAAATAGTTACATTTGTTCCCTTCTTATATACAACATTTATCATTATGTAATGAACTTCTTTGTCCCTTATTGCAATCATTGTCTTAGTTTATTTTTTCTGATATGTTTATTTCTGTATATGGTGTGAGAAAATTTCCTATGGTAGCTGTCCCATAGTCCCAGCACAATTTACTGAAGAGACTGTCTTTTCTCCAATGTATATTCTTGACTCCTTTTGCATATATTAATTGACCATAAGTACATGGGTTTATTTCTGGCCTCTCTGTTCTGTTCCATTTACCTACATGTCTGCTTTTGTGCCAGTAACATGCTGTTTATATTACTGTAGCTTTGTAGTATAGTCTAAAGTCAGGGAGTGTGATACCTCCAGCTTTCTCCTTTTCTCTCAAGATTACTTTGGCATTTGGGGTCTTCTGTGGTTTTGTATAAACTTTAGGTTAATTTTTTCTAGTTCTATGAAAAATGCCAGTGGTATTTTGATAGGGACTGCATTAAATCTGTAGATTGATTTGGGTAGTATGGATATTTTAACACTATTAATTATTGCAATCCAAAAACACAGGGTATTTTTCATTTCTTTGTATCATCTCAATTTCTTTCATCAGTGCTGTATACTTTTCAGAGTGTAGGTCTTTTACCTCCCTGTAACCAAGTTCCTAGCTAGTTTATTCTTTTTGATGAGTTTCTAAACAGAATCATTTTCTTGCTTTATCTTTCTGGTAGTTTATTATTAGTGTATAGAAAAGAATGCACTGATTTATATATATTAATCTTCTGTCCTGCCACTTTACTGAATTCATTGACGAGCTCTAGTAGTTTCTAGCTACTATGGAAAACAATATTGAGGTTCTTCAAAAAATTAACATTGAATTTACATATCATCCAACAATTCCACTGCTGGGTATATATCCATAGGAAACAAAAACATTAATTTGCAAAGATATATACACCCCAATGTTCACAGCAACATTATTTATAATAGCCAAGATATGGAAACAACCTAAGTGTCCATTAACAGATGAATGGATAAAGAGGTGGTGTATATATATATATATATATATATATATATATATATATATATATATACACACACACAATTGAGTATTACTCAGGCATAAAAAAAGAATGAAATTCTGCCATTTGAAAAAACATACTAGAACCTAGAGAGTACCATGCTTAGTGAAATATGTCAGAGAAAGGCAAATAATCTATGTTATCACTTATATATGGAATCAAAAAGTAAAACAAACAAATACATGTAACAAAACAGAAAGGGACTCACAGATACAGACAACATACTAGTGGATACCTGTGAGAAGAGGAGGGTGGAGGGGCAAGATAGGGGTATGGAATTAAGAGATACAAATTACTATGCATAAAATAAGGAACAAGGACAGCACAGGGAAATACACCCATTATTTCATAATAACTTTAAATGGAGTATAATCTACAAAAAATTAAATCACCATGTTGTACATCAGAAACCAATATAATATCTTAAATCAACTATACTTCAATAAAAGTTTTTAAATAAATAACAACAAAAAATTCCCTTTAATAATTTTTGTAAGACCAGTCTAGTTGTGATGAAGTCTGTTAGCTTTGCTTGTCTGAAAAACTCTTTGTCTTTCCAACTCTCAGTGACAACCTTGTTGAGAGTATTATTGGTTGACAGATTGTTTTCTTTCAGCACTTTGAATATAGTGTGCCACTCCCTTCTGGCCTACATAGTTTCTGCTGGACATCTTCTGATAATCTCATATGAGTTCCCTTGTATATAATAAGTCATTTTTCTCTTGCTGTTTTTTCTCTTGTGTTTCTCTTGATTCCTTGTTTTTAACTTTTGGCACTATAATTACAATGTGTCTTGTTGTGGGTTTATTTGAGTTCATCTTGTTTGGATTATATGGGCTTCCTGGATCTAGATGTCTATTTTCTTCCCAAGCTTATGGAATTTTTCATCCATTATTTCTTTTAATAAGTTTTCTGCCCCTTTTTCTCTCTTTTCCTCTGGGACACCTATAATGCAAATGTTAGTCCACCTGATATTTTCCCTAAGCCCATTAAGGTATCTTCACTTTTTTTCTTTTTCTCATTTGTATGAGTTCCAGTTCCCTTTCTTTGAGTTCACTCATCCTTTCTTTTGTCTACTTAGTGTATTCCTTTAGCATATTGCTCAGTGTAGTTGATGCATTGTTCATCTCTGTGACTTCTATTTGGTATTTTCTTGTATTGCCTATTTTTTTGTTCAAATTCTCACTTTGTTCACACATTTTTCTCCTGAGTTCAATGAGCATCTTTATGACAATTATTTTTTCAGTCTTTCATGTAAGTCACCTATCTCTCTTTCATTAATGTATTTTTCTGCAGTCTTATCATGTTCCTTAATTTGGAATATATTCCTGTGTTTTTTCATATTCCTTGACTCTCTGTGTTTATTTCTGTGCGTTAAACAACCACCTCTGCCTTCTTGAAAACCTTTGTGATTGTCCAAGCAGCCTATTTAATTTTTAGTGGGTCCCAGTAGTTGAGGCTGTGACAAGACAACCCAAAGTATCAGTATCCCCCAAAGTGTGGATCCGAGTCACCACCTAGATTCAGGCTAATTGAAAGCCAGACCCTCATGCAGCAGGGATTTAAAGTATGCAAATATACTTCTTTGAGGGGAAGATTGAGAGATGGGTTGTCTATCTGCTCCCTCTGCACTGAGCCCTGGGGTGATAGCCAGTTAAGAACTATTTTTCTTTTTTTTTTTTTGTACTGTCTCATTCAACTCATGAACATAAGCTACACTGGCCATCAGGAGAAAGGAACCAGGGGACATCCCCTGGGTGGCAATCACAAAACAAGGGCACATAGACAGAAAATATCATGGTATTAGACATGACTACAAGCTCCCCTTCAGGATATACTGATGCCCTGGAGCATGACAGAGGGAATGTGAGAAGATAGTATCTACTCTCTGAAGTCTGTGGAAAGGATTACATTCAGCCCTAAGATGTATGTTTAATTAGAAGCCTACCCACTCAGGTCTCAGTTATGAAGATAAGCTAGCAAACTTTCACAGAAAGACTGGGTCATTCAGTCTGTTTCCTATCTGCTATGCCTTGGGTGTGGTAGTCAGTTAAGAACACCAAGTTCTTCATTTGTTACAACCATGTGGGATTTGTGAGCATAAACCCTAAAGGCTATTGGAGCCAGGTAATCTAGAGATACCTCCTGGGCAATAGTTGCAAAAATCAGGGAGCCAGGCCAGTGTGCAAGCTTCTTGCAGGAGATACAGGTGAGCTGGAGTGAGACACATGGAGAGTGCAAAGATGGTGTCCTGCAGCCTCCACCTTTAGAGGGTATTGCAGTAGGTCCCTACATGTATATGAAATTCGATGCTTGCCCCTAAGTCTGGTGTTTTAATACAAACAAACCCCTGTCACATGAAGTCTGGGTTCATTTCAGTTGACTGCCTTTGTGCTAGGGGCTCGTGGGCTCTAGAGCACAGGCTCAGTAGTTGTGGCACACAGGCTTAGTTGCCTGGGCAGCCAACTGTGTGGGTTTATGCACACAAGTCCTTTAAGAACTGTTTCTCAGTTTACTATAGCTGTGTGGGTTTTCTTGATGCAAGCCCTGTTGGCTTTCACAGCTAGAAGTTTTAGGGGCTTGTGTCTAAAGTGCAGGTTTTAAAAGTTGGGGTACCAGATGTGGGATTCAAACACTTCACTCTTCAGGAAGAAACTCAGGGTTGTGAGTTCCCTCCCAATTTCAGGTTGCCATGCAGAGGTGGGGATTCTGGTGATACAGTGTGTCTCATCCTTTCCTACCCACTTGGTGTGGGTTTTTTCTTGTTTGACCAATACGTAGGAGTCACTCAGCTAGTATTGGGGGGTTTTCAGTGGAATTTGTTTTATATGTAGCCAAAGATTGGGTGTGCCTGTGGGAGGAATTCAGGATCCTCCTACATCACTATCTTTTACTGTAAACTGGATTATCTTTAAATAGTAAAAAAAAAAAAAAAATTCTCAAGTTCATAATTGATATTTTTTCAATTATTTATATCACTGTATTAACCTAATAGCTTTAAAAAACTATCTGCTTTACTTATTCCCAGAAAGTAATATATAAACATAGAGAATATGGAATACTGTATAAGTATACCTATGCTATACCCTGGGCTATGAGTCAAAATGCTGTGGGATATGTTCTTGAAGAATTTTAAACCCCACTTATTTTGTTGGTACAAGGTATAGTCTTAATGGTCTTAGAGGTCTTTGTGTCTCTTAAATCTTCCTGAGGTCTCAGTAAAACATCTTACAGCTGCACGCTTTACCTGAACTTTATACCAAGGCTTTGCTTACTATCAGAGTCATGGATTTGATCTTTTTCCAGAAGACATTTCCTTGTTAGAGATTCTTGTTTTCTGGAGATGCAGGTTCTGAATGAGAAACAGTTTTATTTTAGAACCAAGAAAGCCCTGGATTCCTTTTTTTCCTTTAAAGTATGTCTGAAGAGGCTTCCCTGGTGGCACAGTGGTTAAGAATCTGCCTGCCAGTGCAGGGGATATGGGCTTGAGCCCTGGTTTGGGAAGATCCAACATGCTGCAAAACAACTAAGCCTGTGTGCCACAACTACTGAGCCTGTGCTCTAGAGCCCACGAGCCACAATTACTTAGCCTTTGTGCCACAACTACTTAAGCTTGCACACCTAGAGCCTGTGCCCCACAACAAGAGAAGCAACCTCATTGAGAGGCCCGCACACCACAAGGAAGAGTAGCCCTTGCTTGCCACAACTGGAGAAAGCCCACATAACAACGAAGACCCAGTGCAGCCAAACATAAAAAAATAAAAATAAATAAACTTATTTAAAAATTTTTAAATAAGTATGTCTGAAAACATTGTTGTTTTTGTTTGTTTGTTTTTAGCTGGTGCTGAATGTCTGGCACCTGAGTGCCTCTTTTTCTGGTCTCTCTCTCCC
>NW_006791822.1:4601746-4607991 GCF_000442215.2 Lipotes vexillifer | reverse complement strand
CTCTCTCTCTCTCTCTCTCTCTATATATATATATATATATATATATATATATATATATATATATACACACACATATATATATATATATATGGTCTCATTCTCCAGGGCCTTTCCACATGGCTTTCTCTATCTCCAGAAAGAAGCCTGGACTTCATTCAAGGTGGCTCAGGACTACAAGAGAGCATTCCTAGACAGAATATTCTTAAAAAAAAAAAAGGAGGGGCAGGAGTACTAAGACAATTAAGGGCTGGATACAAAACTAGCCTAGTATAGCTTCTACTTTATTCTTTTGGTAAAACAGACTAGAATCAACTAGAATGAATGTGGTAGGGGACCACATAAAGATATGAACACTGGGAAGTTAATTGACAATAAACTAAGTAACAGCCTACTATACTTGCTATTACTACTATTGGTTACTTTTTTCTTAACAAGATCAATTAGAGTTTGAAGATGATTTAACAAGTAGGATATTTCACACTGTATTTCTGAGGCATTTTGAGAAGGGGAAAAGCTGGGAAAGGAGGAGAAAATGCAAAAGAGGGAAAAAAGTAAGGAAAGTGAAAGGTCAAAAATACTTCTTTGTAGACGCTGCTGCCAGGCATCAACAAAGGACAAAGATGGAAGGTGAAACCTTCCTTGAGGTAAATTAGCTTCTAGAGAAAAGTTCACAAACAAATTTTCATTGCCAAAATTTGAGAGAACAAGCAAATATTGAGTGGGAAGTAGGGTGCTGAATGAAAAAGGTAACATTATTGGTACATTATAGAAAGCCACAAAAACTGTTGTTCAGAATATAAATTCTTTAGGAAAGCAAAGTAATACATCATTATCACAAAATGTGAGAGAAACTATTTCAGTATGGTGTTTTTATAACTATAACTAGAAATGATGTGCATGGAAAAAATAAGGGGTTCCTGCATGGATAATGAAAACTCTGTTAAATAGTAGTTCAAACTAGTTGCAATATTTGAATTATTTATTTGACTGTAGTAGCATTCAGATTTTGAAATATCTGTAATTGTTAAAAAAAAATGTCAAAACATGTCTCAAAACAATTTCACTCTAAAAATAATTTTGTTGAGGTTGTGTTTCCATCCCGTGAAGTACAACATTTTTCACAATGCTGCTCTTAGAAAGTTTTTGACAAGTCTATTGATTTCAGAGTCTCATAGAGAAATTCCCTTAATGCCACACTTAAGGGAGCCTATGTGTTCAAGTGTTTTAGTTGAAACACAGTTAACAATAAGTGAAGTATTTTCCCCTGCCATTCTTAGCCTGCTTTAAGTGTTAAAATTCAAAGAAAATTTTAAAACAACTCAATTTTAAGATAATACCATTAAATGTATGGACTACAGTAAAGTATTTTATATATTTTGGATAGAAAAATAGCATGAAAAAATGTTAAAACTATTTTAGTTTTTGTTATTTGACATGTATTCAAAAAATACTTGTCTTTTTTTTTACCTCCAATCTCAGATGTATAGTAGAATAGAAGAAATTAAACATATTATCACAATTTCCATTTCTATTTGAAATAATCCTAATCTTTCACAGCTATAAAAATACTTCTAAAAATTAGTATCAAATAATACAATTTTAAAACTTTAAATTATCTCATATATAAATACATTAAATTACTATATAATTACATATATATCTATATATAATCTATTATATAGATATTAATAAATACTTAAATTTATTGGTAGTTGATTTACACAAAGCATTTTGTTTTCATTGATCATATTGTGAATATTTTATGCAAGATAAAGCAAAAGACAACATGTATGTAGGATAAAATAAATATGATCAACTAGGTAAATGACAATGTAAAAGAATTTCAATCTAAAACAGGACCAGAGGATATAAAATGGAGAATCGCACACATGTGCCTTCCGGAAGACAAAGCTTAAGGACTAAGAGACTGGTTTCCTGCAAATGCCTGATTTACAAAAAGCTGTTAGGATACATCTAGTTTTCTTGGATGACCTGGGAAGCGGGGGGAGGTAATTAGAGGTTGTCTTATATTAACCTTGGGAAGTTTTGCCAGAGGCATCAACAAGAGATGACCCAGATGTTAGGTTGGTCTCACTAAGTGAGCTGAATTGAGCTTTGTTTGTGTGACTGGACTAATTTTGTCTACTCAGGAAGTTTTCAGGGCTGGTCTCCATTTGTTTTGTACATTAACTGATTGTAACTGAGCTCTCCCCTCTTAACATTTGCTGTTCATAAATACTACCTACCCCAAACCCTCATGGACTAACTTGTAGCTTGCTAGAATTTGCTTGTCCCAAATTGCAATTCCTTTGCTATTCCCAAATAAACTCATCTTTTTGAGCTTGCCTTATTTTACCTCTTTATTTAGGTTAAAAAAACATTAGGTAACGTGTAGTTTTTGCGTTTTTTTTTTTTTAAGATTTTATTTTTTTTAAGAATTGTTTTAGGTTTACAACAAAATTGAGAACAAGGTGCAGAGATTTTCCATGTACCCCCATGACGCACACATACTTAGCCTCCCCAATTATCAACATCAACATCATCAGAGGGTACTTTTTTGTAAACCGAGAATGAACTTAGATTAAGACATCATAATCACCCAAAGTGCGTGATTTCCATTTGGGTTCACTGTTGGTGTTGAACATTCTATGGGTTTGGATGAATGTATGATGACATATATCCATTATTACAAGATCATGCAGAGTATTTTCACTGTTCTCAATATCTGTGCTCAAGCTACTTATCTATTCATATCCCAGAAACCACTAATCAGTTCTTCTCCATAATTTTGTCTTTTCCAGAATGTCATATAGTTGGAATCATGCAGTATATATCCTTTACAGATTGGCTTAATCACTTAGTAATATGCATTTATTCCTCCATATCTTTTCATGGCTTGGTAGTTAATTTCTTTTCAATGTTGAATGGTCTTCCATTTGCAAGATGTACTACAGTTTATTTATACATTCACCTACTAAAGGACATCTTGTTGTTTCTGAATTTTGGCAATTATGAATAAAGCTGCTATAAACATCCTTGTACAGGTTTATGTGTGGACATACGTTTTCAACTCCTTTGGGTAAATACCTAGAAGTGCGATTGCTGGATATGGTAAAAGTATGTTTAGTTTTATAAGAAACCCTCAAACTGTCTTTCAAAATGGCCGTATCATTTCACATTCCCACCAACAATGAATTAGGGTTCCTGTTGCTCTGCATCCTCCACAGTATTTTTTGTGGTCACTGTTCCAGATTTTAACAATTCTAATAGATTTATAGTAGTATTTCACTGTGGTTTTAATTTGTATTTCCTTGATGACATATAATGTGAAGCATCTTCTGGAACAGTTTTAATTTTGTTAAATAATAGAAAATTTTAGAAGTAATAATTTTTTAAAAACAATTATCAAATTGTAACTTGTGAAGTTCCATCTACAATGCCAAATATCTTAATGATCATGGGCACTTCTTGGCCTCTGCAGGTCTGCAAATTTAGATTAAATTTCGATATTAGAAATCTAAGATTTCACATATCTTAAGAACTTGACACATGATGAAGCATGATTGGTATTTTAAATTTATACTTTATGTAGTTGAGTAGAATTATTTATAGTTATTTTAAAAAAAAAACCTAAGCATATGAAGCATGGTGGATTGTAATTGACTGAAATTACCAATTAGTTGACTTCTAACCCCTCTATTCAATAATGTTATGTGAGACTATGATGAATTTTCCTAGCAAGCCCTAAGGAATTTTCTATTTTACTAATATTTTCTCAACTGTATTGCTATTTCAAGTATTGATTTTCAACCCCTTAATCAAATCATCAACTTAATGGTCAGCATATTTTCAAAACAATTAACCAAAATGAAGATTTTGTTTAAAAAAAAACTTTATATTTTCCTGGTGTAAATCTAGCTAAGCAGAATAAGCCTGTGAAAAGTATAATTCTTAAGAAATTAAAGAAATCCCACTCCAAAATTGTAAATTACAAAGCTCCTGCATATTCATCATGTTACTTGTTTTTACAATTCATGTGTGACTTAACTAAAGCAGATATCATAATCTCACATTTTAAGGCAAAGAGCTAAATCTCTGAGATATTAAGTGATATACACAAACTAGCAGAAGTAATAACAAAACAAAATACTTTTACAACTATTGTAGATGTAGATGTCTAGAAATATTACATGTTTGGGTAAATATCAGAAAGTTTTTTCTTATTCAGTTTTACTTAGATAAAATTGACAAAAGACACTGTAGAAGTTTAAGGTATATAGCATAAAGAAGTGATTCATATGTTTGTGAATAGATTACCAAAATAAGTTTAGTTAAATTCATAATACAGATAGAAAAAAATATACATGTTGTTAGAGCATGTTCTGATTTCATTCTTTTACATGTAGCAGTCCAGTTTTAACAGCACCACTCATTGAAGAGACTGTCTTTTCCCCATTGTATATTCTTAGATCCTTTGTCATAGATTGACTATAAGCACATGAGTTTATTTCTGGGCTCTCATTTCAGTTCCATTGATCTATGTGTCTGTTTTTTGCTAGTACCATACTTTTTTGATTACTGTAGCTTTATAGTATAACCTGAAGCCAGGGAACATGATTCCTCCAGCTCTGTTCTTTCTCAAGATTATTTTGGCTATTCACAGTCTTTTGTGTCTCCATACAACTTTTAAAATTATGTATTCTAGTACTGTGAAAAATGCCATTGGTATTTTGATAGGTTTTGCATTGCATCTATAGATTGCTTTGGGTAGTATGTCATTTTAACTATATGGATTCTTCCAATGCAAGAACATGGTATATCTTTCCATCTGTTTGTGTCATCTTCAATTTCTTTCACAAGTTTCTTATAGTTTTCTGTGTATAGGTCTTTTAGCCCCATAGTTAGATCTATTCCTAGGTGATTTATTCTTTTTGATGAGATGGTAAATGGGATTGTTTTCTTAATTTCTCTTTCTTTCATTGTTAGTGTATAGAAATGGAACAGATTTCTGTGTATTAATTTTGTATCCTAGCAACTTTACTAAATTCATCAATGAGCTGTAGTAGTTTTCTGAGGGCATCTTTAGGATTTTCTATATATATTTAGTATCATGTCATGTGCAAACAGTAACAGTTTTACTTCTTCCTTTACAATTTGGATTCCTTTTATTTCTTGTCTGATGACTGTGTCTGGGGCTTCCAACACTATGTTGAATAAAAGTAACATGAGTGAGCATCCTTGTCTTGTTCCTGATCTTAAAGGAGATGCTTTCTACTCTTCACCATTGAGTACACTGTTAACTGTGGGTTTGTCATATATGGCCTTTATTATATTGAGGTATGTTCCCGCTAAATCTGCTTTCTGGAGAGTTTTTATTATAAATTGATGTTGAATTTTGTCAAAAGCTTTTTCTGCATCCATCGAGATGATCATATTATTTTTATTTCCCAATTGGTTAACTTGGTGCAGCATATTAACTTATAGCACCATATACAAAAATAAACTCAAAAGTGGATTAAAGACCTAAATGTAAAACCAGATACTGCAAAATTCCTTGAGGAAAACATAGGCAGAACAGTCTTTGACATAAATCGCAGCCATATTTTTTTAGACCCCACTCCTAAAATAAAGGAAATAAAAGCAAAAATAAACAAATGGGACCTAATTAAACTTAAAAGCTTTTGTACAACAAAGGAAACCATTGACAAAATGAAAAGACAACCTACTGAGTGGAAGAAAATACTTGCAAATGATAAGACCAATAAGGGATTAATGTCTAACATACATAAATAACTCAAGCAAATCGACATCAAAAAATCAAACAATCCAACTTAAAAAAGGGCAGAAGACCTGAATAGACATTTTTCCAAAGAGGGAATGCAGATGGACAACAGGCACATGAAAAGATGCTCAACGTTGCTAGTATTGAGCAAAATGCAAGTCAAAACAACAATGATATATCACCCCACACCTGTCAGAATGGCTGTGATCAAAAAGAACACAAATAACAAATGTTTGTGAGTATGTGGAGAAAGGGGAACCCTCATACACTGTGAGTGGGAATGTAAATTGGTGTAGCCACTGTGGAAAACAGTAAAGATTTTTCTCAAAAAATTAACAATATAACCCCCATATGACCCATCAATTCCACTCCAGAGTATATATCTAAAAACAAACAAACAAACAAACAAAAACAGTAATTTAAAATGATACATGCACCCCCATGTTCACAGAAGCACTCTTTC